>NW_012152285.1:4542609-4555958 GCF_000956105.1 Propithecus coquereli | reverse complement strand
TCTTGTTTTGTTTTAAGTCTGGGTGAATCTAATATTCCTAGTACTGGTAGAGAATTTTCATGCTTTTAGAGATCAATTCATTTAGCCCCTTTTGCAATCATTTGTTCTTTTTGTCATCCAGGAAGTAAAGAGGGTGCTCAACCATGAAACTAAGGTACTTATGTCCAAAGTACGTTCACACAAACACCCTATACGTAGGCACGAGCGTTTTTGGAAACAGATGAAGGCCAAATGTCTGACCCTGAATGGAAGGTCCAGGGTGTGCCAACAGAGGAAGCTTCTCCCAGCCCTAGACAGCGAAGAGGGTGGTGGAGGCAAGAGACAGGGAGACCTGTGCTCTTCTCCACGTACACTGCAAAGGGCAATTTCTCCAGAAGCATTAAAAGCGGCAATTTATTTACGAAATGAAAGCATTTTCCCACAACATTAACTTAAATGGAAAGAGAGAGCAAAGAAGATACAGTTGAATAACAGTAACATTGACTCTGGGCCAGCCATTGGGCTGAATACTAACTCTAGGGTCAACTTATTTAATTTACACAAAGACCCAATGCGGTACACACTAATTCTTTTCATCCCCTTATTATCAATGGGGAGACTGAAGCTGAGAAGGGTTAAAAACTTGCCAAAGCTCACATAGCCAAGAAGTGGGATTTGAACCCAGATTTAACCCCAGAGCCTGTACCACTAACCATTGTACCATCCTGCCTCATGGACCTGGATTAGGGATTTTTGCTCAGTCACATACTAGATGTGAATCCTTGTGTAAGTTACTCCCACTCTTTGAGCTTCAGTCTCTGTGTCTGTAAAACTGTGGACACATATGAGTACTTGTAATGTTTCCTTTGGTCCTGGTTTTAGTGGATTCATTCTGATCCCTTATCGGGATCTACAGTCCCCTGCAACTGGACATCGTTGTGTTTCTCCTCTGTCTCCCACTCGCTAGATCTGGCACCACTCTTTCTACAATGAGCTTCGGGTTGCCCCGGAAGAGCATCCGACCCTGCTCACTGAGGCACCCCTGAACCCTAAGGCCAACCGGGAGAAAATGACCCAGGTAAATATCTACCCAGCACCCAGCACTTTTGGGTTTGGGGAAGGTCCTGTTACAAAGGGGTGTGCAGGACAGCAGAAAGAAGGCCCGAACCAGCAGTACACCAACAGACTGGGAACCTCCCAGGAACTTGGGTGTCCCCAAGAACAGGAATATCTTGATAGCACTCACATCCTTCCTGCAGAAACCAGCCCTATTGCCTCCAAGAGCAAGAGGAAATTTAACAGATTTAATTGAAAAGGAGACATGTTAGGTTAAAAACTTCAAAATGTAGTATAACATGCAGTAGGAATTTTGGTTCTGGAGTCAGACAGAAAACTGGATCTGTCACTTATCAGTTATGTGACCTTAAAAAATCCGCTTAATTTCTCAGAGCCTCAGTTTCCTTGCCTGTAAGTTGGGAATGCTATTAGTATCATTATTTTTCGAAGTTTTTGATGTGAAGATTAAGGAGGCAAAATAATGACTGTGTATCATAGTACGTGATGTAATAAATATCCAACAAATAATAGTTATTGTTATTATTGTTACTTGTCTGAAGCTCAAGATCTTACAGGAGAATACCATCCACTCCACCAGACAGAGGGTATTTCCAGTTTGGATGAGCTATTAAATAATGACATCTAATGTCAATTCCACTCTTGCTATGGTCAAGCACTGGGCTCAGCATTTTATATGTATTGTTTCTTTAAATCCCAGCAATGTGAAGCAGGAATTATTATTATCTTGATTATATAAATGAATAAATCAAGGCTGAGATACATTAAGTGATTTTCCCAAGGGTCACACAGCAAAAAATGGCGGAGGCTAGAATTGACCCATGATCTTTCAACTATGGAGAATTATAAATAACTACAGAGCCTTTTGCTTGGAGGGGGTCTTGGTGCTTATACCAACACACTAACAGTTATTCTCTGCAGGGAAATACCTGTGTGCCTGGGAATCACTTCACGTAGTAAGAGATATTTCTGATGACAGTTGTTGCTCCTGTGAAGGTAGAAGAATGGCTGGGAATTATCACTCTATAGCAAACGATGTCAGGCATTCTGGTTAATAGACCAGGGAGGGTCTTGCGGCTGGAGAAATGAGAGCCCATGGACATCTCCTGATGCACAAACTTCTCATGAGTGACCTGAAGGAGCTCTGGCTCTAATGTTGTCCCTGGACTGCATGAGCTGGGGTGACAACATTGGTACCTGGTCCTCCGTTACCAGCAGACAGTTCCTGCCTTCCAGGAATCAGGACCCCTCCCACTGCAGCCAGAGTGGCCTCAGGTTCTAGGGCTACATTGACCCAGCAACAACATACGAAAGTAGAACAGATTAAATGGAACCTCTGACGAATCACAGAACTGCGGCTAATCCCAACCAATCTGAGCTTCAGGTTTGAAAGGTCTCTTTCTTTATGCCAGAGAAATCAAAACCTGGATGTTGTCTTCTCTTTTTCTTTGGCTTTGATACAGTTAATAAGTCTTAGACTGTGCACACTGCCTTCCCCTCCCCTCCCCATCCCGTCAGGCCACCGAGGTGATGGTCTGTCCATTCATATTTTCTCCTCTTCAAGTGACCAGGGCTGCCTTGGCCCTCCTTCACCTGGTCTCCTCTGCCCAGAACCAGGCAGGTCCATCTGCATCCATCGACAAGGTGTGCTCTCTTGAACATTCTTTGCCAGACAGGCACTAACGCAGCTCGTTGGATTGCTTTGCAGATTATGTTTGAGACTTTCAATGTCCCAGCCATGTACGTGGCTATTCAGGCGGTGCTGTCCCTCTACGCCTCTGGACGTACAACTGGTAGGTGGCTGGGAGGGATGGGGAGCTTGATCGAATGCACCAGCAGTGACGGGATTTGGTGGTCATAGACACATGGGGGTGATGGATTGGGGGTGAGTTAGAACTGACAGGGCTGATCCCAGCCCTAAAAGATCTTCCCACCTTTCAAAATAAGCCCTTGACTTCATATTTCTAGCAGGACTTTTTCTACAGTTTCCTTCTTCCTGGTCTTCCTTTTTTCATCTTTTCCAAGCCCTGTCCCACCTCATCTCTCCTATCAAATGCCCTCTTTCCTCCTTTCACTTAAGAGGCTTACACAGTCCCCCTCCCCCAAGGCTCCTTCTGTTCAAACAGCAAGTGATCACCCTCCAGCCACCGTGACGACTTCTGTCACCCCCAACTGTCCCCCAGGCATCGTGCTGGACTCTGGAGATGGCGTCACCCACAACGTGCCCATCTATGAGGGCTATGCCCTGCCCCACGCCATCATGCGTCTGGACCTGGCTGGCCGAGATCTCACCGACTACCTCATGAAGATCCTGACCGAGCGTGGCTATTCCTTTGTGACCACCGGTGAGGCCTGTGGGAGACAAGGGGAGAGGGCGTAGGGCAGCGTGTTGCTCACAGTAGCTTCCAGGACCAAGTGACTATCGAAGGAGAAGATGGGATGAAGACTTGCAAACGGCAAGCCCTGACTCTAATGCACAGAGCAAAGCACAGCTGTTTTTGCTATGTGGAATTGCAAAATGACTCTACTGTTTCCTTGAGGAGAACAGTTATAGTCGTCTAGTATTATGAGCTGGTCAGAGTTGTATTACTTGAACATTTTTAAATCCCCTCCATTAAAATTTTTTTTTAAAGATTGTGCAGAGACTGAAGATGGCATGGCGAGATAATTGGCAACCATGGAGACATCTGGGCAGGACTCGGGTCCCAGCTGTGCCACTCACTAGCTATGTGACCTTTGAACAAGTTAACCAACCTTGCTAATTCATAGTCTCTTTATTTGTAAATGGGAATAATAATGGATCCTATATCACAGGATTGTTATGGGTATTAAATGAGATAATGCGTGTGGAGTACCCACTACAGAGTAAACATGCAATAATTGTTAGCTGTTATTAATACGAACCCAGTAGACAGTGACACACGTGTCTTCAGATGCTAAGCAAGCTGGCGCACCCAGTTTTCCTCCACAAGAGGGCAGTGGCAGGCGTTGCTGGAAGCATCGGATGTCCTCCCCTTACCAATTTGGTGTTTTTCATGTTTAGGTTTCTAGACGTGCCTGAGGCTTATTCTAGGCTCTGAATTTGAGCCCTGATGATGGTAAAGCCTCCATATGCCATATGGAGTTAATTAAATCCATTCCTCCTCTGCTCCCCACAAAGACTCCCAAGATACCTCCAAAAGATTCCCGGGGCCTCAGATGTAATCAATAGCCTAGAACTTTAGAGACCAGAAGTCTTCAGAGACCAGAACTCCTTCAATATGTACTGCTAGAACCTTCTGGACTAGGTCTGGTCCTGAGCCAGTACCACCTCTTTCTGGAGGGTGATAAATGTGCAAAGGGTGTGAGCTGCAATATACCTGGGCTAGGCAGCACGATCTCTGAGGCTTTTTGAAAACTCTGAGGCCCCTGAGGAGCTGACTCAGTATAAGACTTCCTGATCAACTGAAAATTCAATACAACAAACGGAGGGTGATTAGTTATCCTGCAAAAAAAGTTATGGCACGAAAGGATTCCCTACTCAGCGCCTTTCTCTAGCTGTTACGCATTGTCCAGACAGTGTACACTGAGGGTCTACTATGTGTGAGGCACTCAACTAGGAACAGAGGTGGTTCTCTGGTGGACCTACGGTGTAATTACCATCAAGGATTTTGGGTCGCAGACTATTGAACTGACAGTGTTTTTGGAAGGAGCATGTATTGAGAGAGAGGCTGAAGTAGGGCAGGTAGATCTTTACCACCTGTGTAGACCCTAATGTTTGCCATTACGTTTGTATCTGACTGACAGCTGAGCGTGAGATTGTCCGGGACATCAAGGAGAAACTGTGCTATGTAGCTCTGGACTTTGAAAATGAGATGGCCACTGCCGCATCCTCCTCCTCCCTTGAGAAGAGCTACGAGCTGCCTGATGGGCAGGTGATCACCATTGGAAATGAACGCTTCCGCTGCCCGGAGACCCTGTTCCAGCCATCCTTCATCGGTAGGTAACAAATGCTCCTTTCCTGACAAGGGAAATCACCCTATTCTTCCATATCCAGCCAGCCATGTGCAGAACCAAGCCCTTCTGCACATGGTGACAAATGACAGGAGCCCCAAGACCAAAAGCATTTCCAAACCAGGGCAAGGGAAAGTGTCACATTTTCAAGGTGAGGAGAGGTGAGGAGTCTTCTTTCTAGGAAAACACCATCTATGTTGCAGTCCAGTCAAAAGCATTCTTGGCGTGTGGTGAAAAAATTAAGTACTGTCTGTGCTTAGGACACAGTGGAACCACTGGGATGGGTGGGGAGGGCGTGCTGAATGCTGAGAATTTGGGAATGGTGAGGGCAGAGAAAAATAGAAGAGCAGCCACAGTGAACCTGTTCCTACATTAGCGTTGACTTTGGGAGACAAATTTGCATAGGTGTTTACAGAGGCAGGATCTGGGAGGGGTGAGCCTGGGTTTAAGTCTTAGTTCTACTTGATCTTGGGAAAGTCACTTAACCTCCCAAACCTCAGTCTCCTCATGCATAAAATGAAGATTATAAGAGTACTTATGTCATAGGATGGCTCTGAGAATAGCATGAGACAAATACAGAGCACTTAGCCCAGTGCCTGGCAAACACAAGCATTCAGTAATTATTAGAAATTGCTAGTAATTAACAATTAGGTACTATTATATTACCATTATTATTGTATCAAAGCACTGCAGAAGATGAAGGGCCGCCTAAAGGTTTTTTTCCAAAAGATCCACATCAGAAATTAACAAAAAGTCCAGATAAAAAAGTATTATCAAGATTGGGAAAAAAACAAAACAAAACAAGCCTTTGTCTAAATAGAATGAAACATTTTTCTGATGATTCAGCATCATTTAGCTTTGCTGAGGGAGAGGATGGGGGCAGGGGTGGACGCAAGGCAGCAGCCAAAGAGGGACTTAGGAGAGTTCTGAACAATAGCCACAGCACTGGCTCAGGGTGGGGGACCTTTGCAGGGACTCCGAGGCTTTGCCCCTTATTTAAAACACATATAATAGTGAGTCTATTAAAAAATCAGTACTATCAGGTTGGAGCCCCACTCTGGAGACGGGGCAGCTTCTCATTAGATGGTAGGCAGGAAGACATGGAGGATAACACGGCCCTTTGGTCTCCCAGGCAGGTGGCTCCTACATTATTATGCCTGCCCAGCCTCTGTCCAGCATAAGATCATCTAGGTGCTCAAGTCTGGTTTTCTGTGTCTAACATGGGTTTTACCCTGGCCTGTGTCTCTTTTCCAGGGATGGAATCTGCGGGCATCCATGAAACCACCTACAACAGCATCATGAAGTGTGACATTGACATCAGGAAGGATCTCTATGCTAACAACGTCCTCTCGGGGGGCACCACCATGTACCCCGGCATTGCTGACCGGATGCAGAAGGAGATCACGGCCCTTGCGCCCAGCACCATGAAGATCAAGGTACTGTTCAGTGACAGACCCTGTGGCAAGGCTACCAGCAGTGTCAGCCCTATAACCACATGAGAAGGACTCTTCAGAGACCATATTTTGGTCACATGCACTTGTGGGTTCTATGGCTAGGCAGTGGGCACAAATCTACCATCCTGTACTGTACAGGATATAAGTCAATACAGTTCTTAAGAAAAACTGAATGATTTTATGCAAGATTTGATCTGTTTTTATCCTAGTCTATCAGCTACTTTCAGCAGCTGCAATCAGTGTCAACAGAGCTTTGCATGCGCTCATATCTCTTTAAAATATACATTTTTTCTTCTTCCACATTGCAAAAATAGCGCATCTCACGTGTAGAACATTTTTTAAAAATACAGATGAGCCAGACTTCTTTGTGAAGCAGTTTAAACACTGCAGATTCTGTAGCTTATACCCTTCTTCCACTGCTAAACGTGACCCCATCTCTGTGGCCACGGATTAGAATTCTACCTTCATCTCTTTGTCTGGCACACCTTTTGATACAGATGCTCAAAAGTACAGAATGACTCCAGGATAACCAAGCTCAGTCCCTGAGCCACAGGGCCCCTACATGGTGTGAGTGTTGCAACCCAGTCAAGGGAACTCAGAGATTAAATGGAGATAGTTCTTTAGAGGCAAACCTACATGTGGCTCGTGACTCCTCAAAGGCTATTATCTCTCTGAAGTCAGAAGGCCATGCTGGGAGCCTTTGACCTGTGTCACAAGAAAGAGGGAGAGGTGTAATTCTAGTGCAGTTCACACACACAAAAAGTATTCAAGCAAGTTCTCTGTTATGTGCACTCGCTTCTTTTCTTGGGAAGGGTATGCAGCTAACATAAGCCAGTGCGCTGGACTGAAACATGCTCGCTCTCATCCCTCCACGATAGGCTTTGGACAGTGCTGCCTTAAAAGGCTTCAGGATGGGAGCAGAGAGAGACTGTTTTCCAAAGGGTTTGTGTTTCTTGGATGCCTGTCTGATCAGCTCTCACTGCCTCTTACTCCCCACCGGAGGGAGGAGGATGAAGGCAGCTGCTGGGATCATGAGTAGCCAACTTAGTTGAGTGTGTATAACAGAGACAGGCTATAGCTAGAGTTGGGCAGTTCCTACTTCTCCAAACTTGGTTTCTTGAACAGAAATGAATGTGAAACTTTGGGTCCTGGTGTGGTGGGAAAGTATAGAGAACCATTAAAAACCTGGGAGAGTAAGATGATAACATCAGGGGAAAATGAAACTAGATGAGGGGTCCATGGGAACTCTGAGTTCTTTGCAACTTTTCTGAAAATCTAAAATTATCCCCAAATAAAAAGGTTATTTTTTTAAAAAAACGAAAAACAAAACAAAAAAACCTAGGAGAACTCAGGCTTGAATATTGGGTCTGACACTGATTTCACCAGTATGACCTGGGCCAGTTACTTAAATCTGTGTCAGCCGCTGTTTCCTTGTATATAGTATGGGAGTGATTTAGTACTTACTTTTCAAGGTGGTTACGAGAAGTAAATGAGATGATACATGTAAAATGCTTAGCATAGGGCCTGCTACATAGTGTTCAGTAAATGTCAGCTATTTGTATTAAGAAATAAATGCTCAACTAGAGCTTGGAGGATAAGCAGAAATTAAACCCTTTAGCCACAATTTTCACTGTTTTTTGTGCCTAAACCATTCATTTCTGTAAGAAACAGGAGTATGCCCTTGCATGCCAGGCCTGTGCACAGGGAAGGACCAGCCAGTGCAGTTTAAGACGGCACCACCACAGGGGACAGGGCACCACCACAGGGGACAGTTCATCCCCACAGGGGACCCTGTGTCCCTCAATGTTAAACAGCGCATCTAGGCAGAATTTCAGAGAGCCACAGGGACTTAATTAGGTGGTAATAATACTTGCATAGTAAGTTCTGGCACAATTAAAACGTCTTTGAAACACTGGTGTTTGTTTCTGCAGAAAGCATGAGTCATGCTGACTTCTGAGATAGAGCTTACGGAAATCAGAGGCATTGTCATGGTTCCCAAGTAGAATCCATGGTAGGATTTGG
This sequence comes from Propithecus coquereli, assembly GCF_000956105.1. Lineage (NCBI taxonomy): Eukaryota > Metazoa > Chordata > Mammalia > Primates > Indriidae > Propithecus > Propithecus coquereli. The sequence goes on along the minus strand of NW_012152285.1, from coordinate 4,547,436 downwards.
GGCCAGTGTTCAGTTGGCTCAATAATGCGGTAGGGGAGTTATGAATGCTTTGGACTAGATTGCATGAAGGAAGCCAGAAGAACAAATGGGCTTCCTGAGCAACCCCTACATCTCCAGCCTTCTCACACCCTTTTGTCAGCTAACAGCCGAGCGTGTCCCCGCCGAACAGGGAACGACAGCCGGGATGTGGGTGTGGGCGAACCCGCAGGTGTCGGCCTGCTGCACTAACGACCCTTCTGTCTCACCTTGACCAACAGATCATTGCTCCCCCGGAGCGCAAATACTCTGTCTGGATCGGCGGCTCCATCCTGGCCTCTCTGTCCACCTTCCAGCAGATGTGGATCAGCAAACAGGAGTACGACGAGGCCGGGCCCTCCATCGTCCACCGCAAATGCTTCTAAGGCACTTACTTTTCCCTGCTCTCTGTGTGTCTCCAGCACACAACTGTGAATGTTTTGAGGAATAATGCCTTCGGTTCCTTTCCAAACCATTCCTAGCCAAAGCTCTGACTCGTTACCTATGTGTTTTTTAATAAATCTGAAATATGCTACTGGTAACTTCCAGCGTGTGCCTCTGATCAAAATCCGGCTGTTCCCCAGAGTTGGGTGGATCGCGCCCGTTGCAGGGTGGCTCCCTCTAGTGGTCAGGCTGAGAAACTGACACGATGAGGATGGATTTGTTTCTCAGGCAAAGGACAGAATCACAGCATTCATAGGGGAAGCTCCGCTTAAGTTCTGTAAGCCAGAGGAACTTGAGAATACATGAAAAATTAAAGAATTAACATGGATTAAAGTGTATCAGTGGGATAATCCACACTGCTTCATAACTTGCAAATTGATTATATTGCTTTAAACTTATAACCCCAGTACTGGTAGCCTCATGGTGAAACCAAAAATAACAATTTTATATGTATATGCACAGACATATATATATATATATAAACAATTACATGTATTAAAAGTCATATTTTGTATATTAAAAAGTCACACACACATATATACATTTCCCATATGTGTGTATATATGTATATACATATGTGTGTGACTTTTAATATACAAAGTATGACTTTTAATACATATACTATATATTAAACTTGTATATGTATATAAGAAGGTATGACTTTTAAATTTATTATGGGGAACATGGATTTTTTTAAAACACTGAGAAATACTACTTTAAAATCTTACTACATACCTGTACCATCTGTTTCCCTTTTCCTGATCCGTGTCTGTCTTTGAAAAGGACACAGTGGGTACATTCACACCAGAAGGAACGGGAAAGATAACAATAGCTTCCAAGGATCACTAGCGTCAATCATCAAATGAAGGGTTTTACACACATTGTCTCTCATTTGTTCTTGAGAACTGTGTGGGGAAAGTAGTATTATCAGCCCACTTTATGGATGAGGAAGCAGAGGTTGTTCTGGAGATGCAATTATATGGGGGAGCTACCAACTTGAACTGTTGCATTGCCCATCTGGCCTTGCAGGTACAAAGATGTTAAAAAAATAATTTCCCTACCTGTAAGTGTCTTAGAGTCAGAGCGCTCTTCTGCCCAGGCCGGTTAACAGGCTCGGCGGCCTCCAATGTAGAAACATCTGAGGGGGTCGGCAGCCACTGGCTGTCCCGAGGAGTGAGGGGCTCTGTCTGTGGCAGCACCTCGCTGTGGAGACCTTGGAGCCCAGGATTTAGTGCTTGTTTGGTCCAGAAAACCTGAGCTTCCCTAGTCTTGTCTGGCCCTATACCATGGATAATTCAGATTCATACTACAAACAGCAAGAGCTGGCACATACCGGGTGCCTGCCATGACCAGACCCTGTGCCAAGCTCTCTATATTAGGATCTCATTTTCTCCTACAGTGGACCCATGGATTTGGTGTTGTTACTGCCTTTTTACTGATGGTGAGGTCACCAGCGGCTAAGGAATATTACCCATTGTCATGCTGCTGGCAGAGAGGGTAGCAGCTTGCTACTACTTGAGCTTGGTTCCAGCCCACGCTCTTAGCCATTAGACCAGCTTTTCTCAAAAAACAGGCCACACAGGCCAGCCTCATCCAGGCCTCATTTTAAGTGGACAGAGTCCTGGGTCATATCCAATGCCTACTGAACTAGAACCTCTGGAGCTGAGGCCAGGAATCTGAGATTTAATCAGACTTCTCTGGTGATTTTTTATGCATATTAAAATTTGAGAAACACCATAATATGATTGAGGGACATTTTCCAGCTGAAAATTCACGCTTACCAGGCACGGACACTCCACAGACACTAGGTTTACACTTAAGGATTAGTGTATAGCTACTTGCCATCAGACCACTTTCATAGTTTAGGCAAAAATCACCACCCTTTGCTGTCCATCATCACTACAGGGCTTGCTTGAAGTAAAACAGATCTGTTGTGCTGTTGTACTTCACATTGACCACCAGAGGGCGCGAGCTCTCTGGTAAAAGAATGGGTGCTGGGATCAGCTTCTCAAAAATACGGGCATGCCCCGGGGCAAAAATCAGGCAAAACAGAACCACCCACCGAATGTGCATGAGTGAAATGTTCATTCCCTGTGAGTCACGCAGTCTCAATGCCTAAGGCCCCTCCTCTCAGTCATAGGTCATTAGTCCCTCCCCTGAGTCCACAGGATGCCAGTGACTTGGAGGCAGAGTCTCCTTGAGGAGCTTCACGTGAGTCTCCAGTTTCTCTGGCGAGGAGGTGAAATCAGCAACAGATAGGTTTGGCAACCTCGTGAATCCTATTCTCTCCTCTAATAATAGCAAACTAGACTCTGAAAGGAAGGGCACACCCTTCTTCGATGACCTCTGTTTTTCCCATGACAGGCTTTTGGAACACCCAAGGACAACATGGGTTTCTAATGACATTAATTCACATCACGCAGCCTTTGCTGTGAGCAGATGCAATGGGAAGAGGCTTTTAAAACAATTTCTCTGTTGCTAAGTGAAAGAAGCCAATCTGAAAAGGCTATAGTATGTATCATTCCAAATATTTAACATTCTAGAAAAAGCAAAACTATAGAGCCAGCAGTAGAAGATTAGTAATTACCATGATCTGAGGGAAAGGGGTGAGATGAGTCAGTGGGAGTACAGGGCATTTTCATGGTGGTGAAACTATTAATCTGTAAATACTCTAATGATGGATAAATAACATTATGCATTTGCCAAAACCCATGGAACTGTGCAACATCAAGAGTGAACCCTAATATAAACTACGGATATCTGTTAATAATAATGTATCAATATTGTTCCATCGATTGTAACAAATGTACCACACTAATGCAAGATGTTAAAATAGGGGATCCTGGAGTGGGGTAGGTAGAATATGTGGAAAGTCTTTACTTTCTGCACAATTTTTCTGTAAACCTAAAAATGCTCTTAAAAATAAAGTCTATTAAAAAATGATTATTGAAAAAAAAAAACAATTTCTCTGTTGTTAGCATGGTATCATTTGTACAGCCACGAAATTCTCTTTAGTAGAATTTCCAACACAGAACAGCTGGGAGAAGAATCTCTGGTCGTAGTTAGGAAGGAGGTTGTCTGGGCCAATGCACATTCCCAGTCTGACCAGAAACCACTGCTGCAACTGCGGTTTTTCTTTGTTAGAGTATAAAAGCCACATGTTTAAGTAATGCTTATTCCTGGGAGAGCTTGGTCAATTCGAGTGATGTTTGCAGAGCACTATAGGCTAGGACAAGAGAGAGTGTAACAGAAACAAAAAGAACAAAGCAAGGTTCTGCCTGGATGGACCAGTAGAGGGAGGAAGATGGAATTAAACAAGTAGACAGGGCATACTGCATGGATTACAAAAGAAGAGATATTTGGGGTATGGCTCTTCCAGCCAAGGGCTCAGGAGAGGCTGCCTCTCTGGGAAGACAGTGCTTACACAGAGGCTAAAAAGTAAGAGTTGAGCAGGCCAAAAAAAAAAAAAAAACAGATGGGGGCGGTTGAGGGGTCGAGGTTGGGGAAGGGAAGTGAGGCATGCATTGGATGTGTTTCAAGCAAAGACCCAGGGACAGGAGAGTGTGCTGTGCAGACAGAACTGAAAGGAGTACCCCAAAGGACTGGACCACCCATACACTATAGAATTTCACTCTGACTTGGCTATAATTTTCCAAAGTAAGATTTATAACATTTTCTCTATGAAACATCTGTCTTGAAATCAGACACCAATGACAAGCAATGAGGGCAATGCTGAATGAGAAATTTGGTCTCTCTGAATCATTTGCCTGTCCTGAGCATTTCATCTCCCAGGTTAATTAAATTCTTCATCTCATATCTGGAAAATGAACATCCGAACCCCACCACTTCTCACTCTAATTTATTCGTGGAGGCTACAGCTATTCCAGAATTTTCTCCTTGTATCAACTTCATGCCCCTGAAGGGCTGAAGGGAATATAAACCCAATATTTGTCTGATTGGGTTTGTAATACATGCTATCCCCAAGGAAAACTGATGATGGAACAGGCTCCTTCATAGTGTGGTTATTGGCAGTTTTTCAGAGGCCTAAAGCTCAGGTGACCTATCTTTGCAGAAAAATATGTGGAACTGTAGGCACACCAAATCAAAAGATGTTCTTTTCATATTTTTCTTAGCTCTCGCCTTTTCTGTTTTTCCCTCCACATTTAGTTTGGGGCCTTATTTTTCTCTCCTTTCATTGAACCAGTTATTTTTTCCCTTCTTTAGATCTCTCTGCATATACTAAAACCTGAAACTCCCTCAGAAATGGCCTAAAATCATTTAACTTTAGGCCTTCCTTTAAAAAATGGCATTACCTACTCAGGCAAAAATACATTAAACAAGTGAATTCTATTCTTCAAATTTAGAATT
>NW_012152285.1:4480664-4540444 GCF_000956105.1 Propithecus coquereli | reverse complement strand
AACTTAGTTGTCTTCACAATAAATAACAAACCAAATTCTTGTAAGAAGAAGAAGAAATTGAAAGTTTACCTTTCTTTCTTAATCCTTGCCAAATACATGACATTTCTTAAGCATTCTCTTCACAGAAGCCATTTTCTTGCCAGATAATTCTGCAAGATATGCCAGAAGAGAAACATCTGCTTTCCACATTTGGGACCACTTCTGCTGTTTTTGCAACAAAAACCTCAGTCTAAGGTCAAACCATTGCAATAATGGAGTCTCCGGCACAGGGGATGTGGTGGTAACATGGAGTGAATTGGAAGAAAACAAAACAACCAATTCGGAAATGTGGCCTCAAATAAAATGTCAATTTTCTACAAGCAAAATCCTATTAAAAAGAAACCTGGAACAATTTCAGTAGCAGAAAATAATCCACAAACATTCTGCTTTGCTCTTCTCCAACTGACAAGGTCTACAGAGAGAAGAAAGATTTCTGCCCTGCATGACAACAAAGAAAGCCACTTCCGATTCAGTCTGTAAGAAAAAAGAAAACAAACAACTTCAGTAACTATTTATCAAGTACTGTATTAGTTTGCTAGGGCTGCCATAACAAAATATCACAGACTGGGTGTGGCTTAGAAAACAGAAATTTATTTTCTCACAGTTCTAGAGGCTAGAAGTCTGAGATCAAGGTGTTGGCAGGGTTGGTTTCTCCCGAGGTCCCTCTCTGGCTGGCAGATGGCAGTCTTCCCTGTCTCTCTGCACGGTCTTCCTTCTGTGTGTGCCTGTCTTAATCTCTAATTATAAGGACACCAGTCATATTGGATTAGTGTCTGCTCTAGTGGCCTCACTTTAACTTAATTACCTCTTTAAAGACCCTGTCTCCAAATATAGTCATGTTTTTAAGTACTGGGGGTCAAGGACCTCAATATATGAATTCGGGAAGGGGGATACAGTTCAGCCCTGACACGTGCCTGCTTGGTGCCACACACTGTGTACAAACAAATGAGCGTTAAAAATCAAAGAAAGTTCAGGCTTAACTGGTTCATTTTTCCACAGAAACACAAATCTGTAAAGAAATAAGGAATTATCTTTGCCTTAGGAGGTAAAGAAGTGGTAAACCCGGCTCTGGAACTGATGCACATTTGCCAGAGGGAGCGGCACTGCCTGCTGTCAATGAGGTCTTCTAAGGGAAGCTTATCCAAAAACGCTGGTGGCCGTACGCATGCGTGTACTGGTGGGGGCCTCCACGTTGGCTAGTGTGGGCTACTTCTTGGCCAGTCCATTCTTCAACGATGTGGCCACGTTTCTGTTGGTTCTTCTTTCAGACACATCCTTGGGGGCTCATTCTGCCAGCAAGCTCAGGTCACCGGTTGGCAGCCTCCAAGAGTCCAGCCCCATGGCAAGGCCCTCCTGGGAAATCTGGTTAATATTTGACAATAAGAAAACTACATCCTCGAAAACAACCTTTCAAACTTTATCTCAAGCCTGAGGTTTTCACTCTCTTTGCAAGGAAATGAAAGTGCCAAGAATGCCGCTCTCACTTAGGGGAGACAATATACCTTTGTAGTGAAAAACGAGTTCTCTTCTAATTTGCTATTCAGAAGGGACTTAATTGGTTTTGCCCCCTCATAGCTTCTCTTTCTACACTCCCTGGAATCCGAAGAAGCTAAATGTTCTTGGCTCTCCACTGTTGTTTTTCTATCTCTAGGCGCCATTCATTACCCATAGCTTTTTCATCAAACTCTCATTTTACATTCTCTTGGTCTATTACTGTATCTTTCAATTCTATACAGAGGATATCATTCACTTCTCAACTATCCATTATCCTAACAGTCATTTTTACTTGAATAAAGTATGTAATCTGTTCCTTTGATCAACTATATCAGAATATCACGGTGTCTTTAAGTGCTAAGAAATCAAGGACAGCGCCACTCAGGAAAGACTGGGTTGTCTGCAGAGCCAGCCTTGCAGAATTAACTTGCCCTCAGCTAATGGTGGCTGTAGACTAAAGTCTCCATGCACAGGGAAGGCCGAGCTCTACTTCTGAGGTCTGAGACCTGAACTTTCCAAGGCTATAAGGTGCCGTAAAACAGAAACAAGCCACTGACCTTCCCATAGCACATTCCTCACGAATGAGAACTGAAACAGAATTTGGGTGCCATGATACCAATATTGGGGAATAGACAAGTGGGGACAAATGTTAACCCACCCAAGCACAGAGTACAGGGAATACCACTCCTTGGAGTACAGAAATCATTGCACTAAGAAGTGGGTGTCAGTACATGCAAACAGGATGTTTAAGCAACTAATGCCAGGATAGCCAAGTCCAGGAAAGCTATGGCTGGTGTACAAGACTTTGGGCAGACAGAAGGTTGGATAGGATTAGTTTGATCAGTCAGGGAAAAATCTGGAGATCCAGGGAGAGATGGCTGGCAAAGAAAACTTAAAAGTTTAAAAGAGAAGAGAAGAAAGCTAGACTAGAGGAAGGTAAGACCCTAAAAGGCGAGAAGGAGATTTAGAAGTGATCAGGAGTCTGTTGATCAGGGTAAGGGCAGCCAGCTCAGGATTTCCCCAGGTGCCTGGAGCAATTTCTGCCACGATTAAGGTTGTGCTTGGAGAACATATCTTCAGTGTCCTGAAGACTATTTACATATCCTCTAAGTATCACTTCCATTCTTCCCTCTTTATATTTGCAGCTAAATTCTCTCCACAACGTTTCCATCCTCAGGTTTTTCCTACCAATTCAACTTGCTGTCAGACTTCCTAAGTCTCTTATTTCTTCTACGTAATCTGTTATCTTTTGATCCAGGTAAATTCTTTTATTATGTAGGTGCCAGTCACAAAGGCCATTGCAAGCCTTAGTAATATCACAACACTCTATTTATGCCACCCTATTTGATTTCAAACTTTCTGTATTTCTAGTCTCTGTGTGTTGACTTAAATACAGATACCTTTCATTACAAGTGCTCTTTCCAAATTATTTTTTCATTTATTCTTTTTGGCTATGAATTATCAGTTATCTCCTATGCCTCATTTCTTCTCCCTGTCACCTCTATTGACTTTCACAGTGACAAGCTTTCTACTTTTATCTGAGCCTTTTTTTTATTCCTCTCTCAAGCTTGTCTGCTTTTAGTCTTCTAATTCAAGCTGATGAATGGTCTGCCACCCAAGGCCCTCTGACACCTGATCCCTGAGTGGAAGCCTGTTGTTCTGGTATGCTACACTGTGATTCACTGCAGACATATCTCTCCGAGACTGGGATTCGATGACGCTGTACACAGAGAATGAGCTCTTCTAACTGCAGCCATGTTTCTTCTCACACATAGAAACCGCTCGCCATCTACCACAGGGCGAGGCACAGAAATAGATGGCCTGCCTTGGAGACTGCACATACTCAGTACTTCTTATTTAGAATTACATTTTATATAAATAAAAAAAATACAGCAAAACGTCTATGTCTCTAAAAATATATGCAGAGACCTCTATAAATACCATACACACTTTTGCAGCACAATTTATTATCTGGTCATAGTATCTGGATACATTAATAGGTATTGATTTAACACCATGTAATCTCTCTTGACACACAGCACACCCCCCTCCCCCTCCAAAAAAAAACTTCAAAATGTGCAACAGCAATAAATATCAAACTTTCTGATCTAAAATGTATAAATATAAAATATCAGTCATTTCTGGAAACATCTTAAGAAAATCCGGCAACCACATGTCCATGAGCAGGTGTCTGGTGTTGATGGTGCTTGTATTTGGAACATATCACCTCAGATCCAACACAATTATTTTTATGTCTTTTACCAACACATGTTTGCATATCTAGGAAAGAAAAAAATCGGATTTTACATCATAATGTTCAACATATGATTTTCTTTAGAGAGGGAGTATAGGTTTCCTAATTTAAAATTGTTTCTAATTTTTAAAATATTTCCAATTAGAACAAATGTAATCACATTCATTCATTTTCAATAATAAGAAACTATTTACACCAGCTGCCAAGTAATTTTCCTTTTAAAGAAATTCTAACTTCAAAGTAATGTTTCTCTGACGTTATAGCCACAGAACCTCCAAGCAAAATTGGAAAAAAAAAAAGATACAGTTAAATAACATTTCTTTTGAACTGTACAAAGCAGATCAAGAAGTATAATTATAACCTTCATTGAATTGTTCTGAAGAAACTAATTTGGCCATATCAACATTTAATATCATTTCACGCAACATTTAATATCGTTTTCTCTAATAATTGTTTGCTTATTTGGACTTCGAAGAAAACTTTTTTTAAGTATCATACAAATACATAAATGCAAAGGTAACTTTGTGCATCATCAACTCTGCTACAGAAATACTGAAATTTCCTTGTAAATAAAATAATATTGGTAAGAAGTCATAAATTTCTTAATTTCTTAAAACACAAAGATTGATTGATTTTTGAGATGAAACTCCAAACTAAGCAGTACAGTGTTTTATCCCACATTAGAGACTATTTCTCTCCTTAAAAACAGGGCAAGGGGCGGCAAAAAATAAATAGCTGCAAAAGTCACCAACAACACGTACTCACACTGAATGGCCTGGGCTCCTTGGTGTGTGGGTGAAAGCCCTTCTTTTTACACGCAGAAACTTCCAGCATGCCAGCATTGGTGAGCCGGAAGATGCCAGTGCTAAATGTTAGGGTGAAAAAAAGGTATAAAAAGTAAGAATCAGGTGGGCTTTCCAGATGCTTTATTTGAATGGAACAAGTGTACATATTCCTCAAATGGGATGCGGAAACCACAAAACTAGGAATTCCATGGGATTTTTTTTTTCACCAATCCTAAAATGACTGGCATAGAGGAGAGAAATCGTAAAAGGGACAAGGCAGGTGAGCTGTTGTGTGGGACCCCAGAGGAAAGGCCAGGGTCCCACAGGAGGAAATTGCAAGGGGAAGATATTTCTAACTCTTCTAATAATGTCAAAACTATTTATAGCAACAGCAAATATTTATTAAGCGCTTGCTGCGGCACCAGATACTATGCTAAGCACTTTACATTGCTACTATCTTATTTCATCTTTGTATCAGTCTACAACAGGCGAGTAGTAGGGATGAAGCAGCTGAGGCTGGCGGTGGTCAGGTATCCTGCCAGACATGCCACTTGAGGGTGGAGCCAGGATTCCTATGCTTGTAACTACTCTAATACAAGCATTCTCTCCCAAACTGGAAAGGTTTTATAGGTAATTAAGGCTGGGAAATTTCTTACAATAGTACATAATACAGTAGAACCAGGATCTCAAAAGGCAGACTAGGATAACATCCCTCTTAAATGTTATCCACTTCAAGGTCACGCTAACCGAAGAAAGAAAACCAGTAACTGTGCCATGGAAAGGACCTTAAAAAGCATAAGACTGCAGAGCTAGAGGCCTGTGGCAGCTGACGCCCCCCATGTCTTTTTCCCGAGGCCATCGTGTGTGCGCTTGCCTATCCACGAGCCACAGCCTGCTGTCGGGACACACAGGAACCCAGCAGCCCCAGACAAAGCTTTCCAAAAGTTACACTTACTCTTTATGCTTTGGAGAACAAACAATGGCAATGGCCTCTGGCAACATGAGCTGATAGGAGCAGTGAGTATGAAGATCAACGCTGGATAAGAATGCAGTTTGGGTGGGATGTGTCTGTAAAAAGAAAACAGGACAATCTTACTAGGGCCGCCTAGCCTTAGCCAAGGCCACAGTCCATTCTAAGAGGAAATTCTATTTATTCACTGTTTTCTTTTTTACCATTATTAACCAAACAAGGATTTTTAAAAACGTTTTGCTAGCATAGTCCTTCCCTTTATACATGCCTATTATTTACTTTTTTTTTTTTTTGGAATAACTGCAACTTTGAGATGAGGCTCCTAGGAGTGTTAGGGTACATTCTTCTTATTAGGGAAGAAAGAACTGGAAATTAATTTGCCAGAGGCTTTAGATAGATTCTTACATAATTATCACAACTCATCTATGAGACCCTTATTTTATTATTTCAATTTTATATACAAGGATCCCAAAACTAAGGGAGGTTAAGTAACCTGCCTGTGGTCACATAGCTGGTGGGGAGCAGAGCTGTGACTGGAAACCCTGGACCAGAGCTACTTATGTACAACATCATGAACATGAAAAGAAAGTTTTCACTGCATATACCACATGTTGCTGTGTATCCTTTTGTGGACTGCCATTTTCTATAAATGGGAGATCGGGAGTCTCCAAGTTGTTGAAGGTATTTGGGGTTCACCTTGCACAGCAACTAAATATTCACATGATAAGAAAGAAGGGGAGATTATAAATTAAAAGCAATCTTCCAAGTATCTGGTTACATAAAAACTCATGTCTATGCAAGGCAAATCAGAGGTTCATACGTGCATATGAAAAATACAAGCATATACAGTGATTTAAAAATTTATATTAAACCCTAATTACCCTTGAAAAAGGAATGTGACCATTTTAATCATGAAACAAAGGACCTTGGCACACACTCTCTGGGTCCTGGCTTCCTTACTCACTCACTAGCTATGTGGCACAGCGAAGATTACTCTTGTTTATTTCATCATGCATAAAATAGGGATAATAATAATTTTCTTCATGGGAGTGTTATGAAGATTAAATGTGACAGTCCATGTCAAATTCTTAGAACAGTGCTTAGGTCACAGAAAGGAATCAAAGTTGTTAACTGTTATTATTGCTGTTGTTATTTTAATGTTGTCATTATTAACTGAAGGGCATAGGCCCACAGTAGTAGCTAAATATCTTTATATAAAACTATGGGGTATTGAAGAAATGCAAAATTTTAAACTTTTCTCTACTTTATTTAATAGAATAAAGGTAAAATCAGATGATTATTTATAGAAAGATACATGTTCCGCAAGGAAAAAATAACTCTTGTTCTATAAAGACTTAGATCAACAGAGGAATGGAAATTATTCTTTTAAAATGCAAATCTTTAACTCAGGGTATGAGTGAGAGGATCTGACAGCCTGTTATCTGACAGGGAACACCTTCTCCTAGTAAAATAGAGCCTTCCATGTCGCGGTGAGAAAGTAAGAAATGTTCAAATGACTATAGTGCTGTGGAGACAGCAAGTAGGCTATCAAATAGACAAATCACTTTGCCCGTCAATTTATTTCCAGACTGAATGTGCACCAGATGACCTTCTGAGTCCTTCATTTCTGCCAAGAGGAATCACTTCGATTACAATGAAGACAGTTCTCCCATGGGAGAATAATGTTCACATTCCCTCACTCTATGGAAATGAAAATGATGATGATGATGATGATGATGACAATGACAGCAACAGTACCAGATGCCATTTATTGCAACTGAATACTGTGCCAGGCACTGAACTCATCGCTTTCCATGAATTATATCACTGAATCCTCACGACAACAAGATAAGTGCTATTATTATCCCTATTTTACAGATAAGGAAACTGAGGTAAGCAGGAGAGCAGGTGACTTGCTGAATCCCATACAGCTAGTCACGCCAAGAAGTCTAAATTCAAATCCAGGCATGTCTGATTCTGATTCAGACCTTTCCTATGACTAATTTATATCTGATAAAAAGTCAGCTCTGGAATTTGTTGCTATTATTATGCTCAATAAAAACCATCGCAAGAAGTCATTATAATAATTGAGGTTCAGAAATGTAACATTTTTGTATTCTCATCAAGCCACAACAATTTGATGTGGTGAAATAAGTTACACAAAAAGTAAAGTCCTAGAATTCTAGAAGTATGCCAAATTTATTCTTTAAACAACTTAACTTCATTTTTACAGACATTACATACACAGAAGGTCATAAGGGAGAACCTTTTGTTTCTAATTTGGGAAATGTTTGTAAGACAAGCTAACATTGACTTGTCACCATAAGTGTATAATTTAATGGACTGTCATTCTTAATGTTACAATTTCTTTGTGACAGTTTGTTTTGCTTTAAAATGCATTCTTATAACAGAAATCACGTTAAGTTAAATGATGTCTTAAAAATGTAGCAATTTCCAAGCAAACAGTAAGGCATATTACTTACTGTTAAGTAAAGAAAATAGACAAAGGGAAACTTTTGCTAACTTTTCATTATAAATCATTTCTTGCATTTGAAAGGCAGTTTATACTTTTCAAAGGGCTTTTATACCTAGTATCATGTCTACTGCTCACACAAATTCAGTGAGGAGAGAAAGCAATCATTAGCTAAGAAACCTTGAAACAAAGAGGCTAGGAGTCCTGATTAAGGGCACATAGTAATTTACTAGTACCTTACAGGTGGAGCTGGGACTAAAGTCTCCTCTACCCTCCTAAATTGCTTAACATGAAATGCTTGGCAACTGTGTGTGTATGTGTGTGTGTGTGCACTGCTCCCAGCTATCCCTTCTGTATAAAGCAAGTAAAACACAAAATGATCACTTATGATTCTTCAGGGGCATTCACAGGTCCCCAGAATGTGTTCTGGAAATTTTCTTGGCCAGCATTTCATATCAGTGGGATGACTTGTCCCTACTTGCTATTATTTCAATCATGGTGTCCCCACCAATATGCATGTTGAAACTTAATCCCTAATGTAAGAGTATTAAGAGGTGTGGCCTTGGAGGTGATTAAATCACGAGGGCTCCACCCTCATGAATGGTATTGGCAGCCTTGTGAAAGGGCTCAAGGTTGAAGGAGGTGCTCTCTCACCCTTCTGCCTTCCGGCATGTGAGGACAAAGCGACAAGGTGCCACCCTGGAAGCAGAGAGCTGCCCTTACTAGACATCAATGCCAGTGCCTTGATCTGGATTCTCAGCCTTCAGAACTGTAAGAAAGAAATTTCTATTCTGTATAAATTACCCAGTCTCAGGTATTTTTTTGTAGCAGCAAAAACAGACTAAGACATTACCCTAAGTCTAGCTGTGGGTGACTGAATGGAAAAAATGTCCCCCAGATGGATTGAACTATGGATAGAAAGAGTATCATCATCGATCTGTCAGCTAAAATAAAATTTTAAGGCTTACCCCCCACACCGGCTGACTAAATGGACTCCCTCATAGCCAAAGGAATATCCTAAAACTAAATTGCCTGCCAGGAGGAAGGAGGTCAGACATGCCTCATCATGTCCCGCTCTCTTCTTGGTGACATCCCTTGTAACCCATTAACAGGCCTAAGGGTATGCAAGGCAAACCTGCAGGTTCTCAATTTACACAACAAATCTATGTCCAGTGGCTTATCTCTGATAAACATCTCCTTATGTGGAAACATTCCAAGCCTTTAGACAAAGCTTCATGTCTTTAACCAATTACAGGCCAAAGAATCTTTTAACCCACCTATAACCTGTAAGTCCCCACTTCGAGATGGACCACCTTTTTGGGCCAAAACAATGTATGCCCCCCACGTATTGATTTATGACTTTACCTGTAACCCCTGCCTCCCTGAAATGTATAAAACCAAACTGTAATCCAACCTCTGCGAGTCCACTTGCTCAAGGCCTCTTGGGCGTGCTCCGGGTCATGGTCCTCAAATTTGGCTCAGAGTAAATCTCTTAAAATTACTTTACAGAGTCTGGTCTTTTTTTCCATTGACAGATCACAATAGCTACAATTTTCTGAGTTCTTGAAAAATGTGCTAAGAAATTCACTGACATTATCTCATTTAATACTCAACACCATATGAAGTCACTTATTGTAATCCCCATTTTATAGATGATAAAACTGATGCTCAGATGCTTAAATAACTTGGCAATGTTCCTACAGTGAATTCTTAGCAGAGCTGAGATTTAATCTCATGTCTATTTGACTTGTAAGCCCTTTCCTGCTCCTATGATGGTGTGGTAGATGTTAGAACCCAATGTTTTTGGCCCTATTCCCTTGTCCTGCTCTGTGGCTATTTACATAGTAATACATACATAACCCTATTTAAAATTTTTTTTCAGAAATTTTCTTAAAATAATCTAATTTAGCCACACAGCAAAAGGAAAGAGAACATTAATAATTGTCTAGTCAAATCAGTTCACAATGTGGCTAAGCCTGCACTAGAGTATGTAAAATCATCCAAAAAAGTTACCTAATCTCCAAATGTTACTCTTTTTCTCTCTTTCTCTTTCAACTTTAGATGGCACAAAAAAAGCATAAGATACCCCTCTTCAGATTCCACAGATTTAGACACAGTCTAACATTGGAGAAAATGCTTTAATATGATGACCTTTATTATACTTGAAAAAATAAAAATATAAGAAGCTATTTAAATTAAGCTAACTTTTTCAAGGAGGAAAATGGCGCACCATATACAAAGAAACTTAAACCCAAAAGGTCAAACATACATGGATCCATCCCAGAGTGAGGAGATCGTGTTGATCCTGAACACTGAATAATTCTTCTACATTCTCCATGTCACAATAGTCTGGTCCCGCAGACTGCTTTGGCACGATTACGTGGGTAATAGTAAATTCATTATGTGTCTAAAAAACAATTAACAAAAAGAATAACATGTACCAGACAGAAAGAAAGAAAAGAAACAAACCCTGAGCAGGAAGAGCAATGTTTTGCTCCAAGACTACAGAGTACCTCCACCACTTGCATGTATCGCTCCCAGCCTCAGACACACACCCCATCACACAAACAAAGTCCCAAAGGTAAAAATTGATCTTTGCCAAAAGTTTGAGAGTCAGTTGTTTGGGGCTTGAAGCCCATTTTCACAACAAGATATGTTGTCACAAGATATGATATGTCATAAATAGGAATTAGCATTCTAGGCTGGGCCATGGAAGTTTAGTTAATAAATAATGTCTCGATATATATCATCTACACAATGGAAAAGTCAAAAAGAAACAAGAGCAGGTTTATTTGGAGGGGGAGAAACTAGTTAATTTTGTGGTGTTACTGAAGGGCATTTCTTATGGTTGTAGAGGTTGATGGTTTTGTTTTTATTTTACTAGTTATATTTAATTTTACTTCAAGACAAGACCTTCCTCTAATATTGGGAGGACTCCCTAGAATCTTCCATAATTAAGATAATGTTTTGGATTTACAATTAGATAAGGAGAAAGGAAAAACAAATTATCCCCCTCAGGTAAAAGATAAGAGTTGAAAGGAAGAAGAGGGTTGTGAAGAGTGCTTGGATCCTCAGGTAAGAGATGTTTGTGCCCCAGAACACTGTCTTTACCCAGGCAGGCTGGCCTTCACAGCATCCTGTGAGCTTCACGTGGCAGGGACCGTGGCTGTTGTAGGGTACTGAATGCCAACACCTAGCACAGCACCTAGCCTGGCACATACAGGTATCAGTAAATGTTTGTCTGATGAAGGAGTGAATGGATAATGAATGAATCAATCGTGGAACTAAATACAGCATAGGAGGAGCAAGCAGCCATTGCACACTGACCCCTGAAGGGCCACAGAGGTGGCTGTGGATGGTCATTCTGCTTGTCACCGATGGCCTCCTTTCTCTTGGAGGAAAAGTGATGACAAAACACTGGAATACAGCAGGAGAATGTGTATTGACTAAAACATATTATTATTCAATTAAACCGCTGTTCCGAAGCTAACTGTTGAGAGCTTAAAATGTGCCTGGACTCAGAGATATAAACTGATACCCAAAACAGACTACACATGGACACTTCTAAAGAAACATTATTCATCTTTGTTGCAGGTAGGAAACTGAATGCATCTTCTCTCTTTCCTCTCCTTCTGTTTTGACATCATCTTTCACCACATACTTCTGATAGTATCTTCCACAATTAAATATGCCCTGTGCCTATAGAATTTAGTTTGTTTAAACTACTGCCTTAAACTAAAGAACACAACAAAATCCTACTTTTTGTTCCAAGTGTTTCTGAAAGGACAGCAAGATGATACCTGCCACCGGTAATAACAGGTAGAAAGTTAATTATATAAACGTATGTAAAACTAACAATTGCAATGGAAATTTGTTTTAGCAAACTAGATGGATTGGGAAATCTGAAGACTCATAGTCTATATCATTTTTCTAATTGAAGATTTAATTTTGGTTTGATTGATTCTTTAAGACAAGGTTTCATAATGTTCCTGAAATTTTACAATCCATTTTCTAGAAAAATAATTCCATTAATAATAACAGTAGTTTTATGAAATTAATCTATGTAAAGTTAATTTCACAATATTTACAACTCATAGCACGCTTTTATTCTGTTCTGCTTATCACAAGAAAGCTAGTACTATTAAAAGTATCCTATGCAGGGAGATATAAAACTAGACCATACCAGTTTTCCACAGAGGATTCCACAGGTTTCTATTCCTCTCACTGTATTAGAGTCTGCCAGCTGCAGAAATTTGTGGCAAAGATCTTTTGGTAAAACTACACATCGCAGTCCTTCAACCACTAAATCTAAGAAACAAAAAAAAAAAAGAGAGAAAAAAAGCTAAAAAATAAATCTTACGTCTCCATCCTTCAGAATTGTTTTTGGCATGCAATTGCAGTTAAATATAAATTTCAAAAATACAATTATCAGGTGATCCACTTTCTATATTTTATTTAAAAACTCTTAAAAGTAAACATTGACTAGAAGGAAAGTAAAATTACATTTTGTATATAAAGTACTTATAAAGAAAGTGGGAATGTGCAAGCACTTTTACATGTCTGTGCCTTGGATCAATTATTTACATGTATGTTTTCTTTTGGCATGAAGATAATATACTGTTAAATGCATACGCTATGGAGAATGCCTCTCATATCCTATAAGACATAGGATAAACATTCTTTATTGTGTTTAGCACATGTTACTTACATCTTTATGAAAGTTGGTGATCAGTAAGTAAAGCACAACGTTTTTGGAAATAATTAGCAGTAAACTAACTTATGAAATGGTTGCCTATCATAACTCATTTAAAATAAATGGGAACACAAAAATTCCACCTGACATGTCAGGAAGAATTCTGTTTGATTTTGGAAACGTGCCAGCACTGATCTAGCAATATTGAATAGGACTAATTTTTGTATAAACACATAATCTATCTGGAGGTTAACTCTCTGTGTGTATGAGAGTCTCTTGGTTCAGTCATAATGCTAAATATACTAGGTATAAACATTTTATTGCTGAGCAAAGGTCTAGACACACAATTTTCTCAACATCTTTCCTCTCTAGTATAAGTGTTTACCTTTAAGATTTATGTGTTTCTTAGTTAAAATATATGGAATAAAAAAATGATTGGAATTCTCATTTAAAATCTCTGTTCAATGACAAAATACAGTCCCATTTATTATAGAGTTTCTGATCTACAGGGAGCAAATCATGTTTCCTGAATTTTAAGGTTATATATAGTAAAAGCCAGAGAGTGTGGAAAGGTTAGTTCTATCGCTCACATCATATAATGTAGGGGTTCTACTACAATTAATAATGAAACAAGGAGAACTCAGATGTTGTGGAAATATGGTTCCATCAGAGGAGCCTCAATGTTTTGCACGGCTGACTTTCATCACTTACTCTGAACAGCACTTAGGGTCGCAGCTGGCGTTAAGGCCCTGTTCACAGGAGGAGAGTGGCTGGCGTAATTGGTGGCATCACTTTTATTAGGTTGATCTGCAAATACATTCAGCAAGGAATTGCTCTGGTGCGGGGAAAAGCAGGACAAAGCGTTGCCATCAATCTGCTCCGACAGCGCGGCTGTGGTCTCCTGGCTTCGCATCTGACTCCGGGCTAATTCTTGCTTCTTCAGTTGATCTTCGAAAAACAGAAACTGCTCCGATTCCAGCTGCTGTTGGCGCATCTGAGCAATCCGCTTCCTTTCTGCCTCTATCAATCTCTGATGTTCCAGTTTTTTGAGAATTTCAGCTTTATATTTGTTCTAATAAATGTGGTGGCCAGAAGAAAAGGTTAGTTTCCAAGGCAAAAATATTGAACTGGGATTAGACACTTTCAATCTTCTTGCAGGCAGAGAAAAAGCAAAGTACTGGACATACACAACACCACAGCAAAAGGCCCTTGATCTGAGTAAGACTGCAGTTCTCAGTTCACTCATATTTTACCAGAGACAGGGAATGACAGGCCATGGCAATCCTGCCATTCCTTTGCATGTCTAAATACTAGAAAGTCAAGGTCAGGGTTGTCTGCTTAGCCTGACCGACAGGCCATGTGGAGCAAAAAAACTCACCTCTAGACTGCATTTCCAATATAGTAGCACTTCCAGTATAGCCACTAGCCACATGTGGTTACTTAAACTCAAATTAATCAAAATTAAATGAAATTAGAAATTCAGTTCCTCAGTCTCACTAGTCACACTTAAGTACCCAATAGCCACATAGGGCTAGTGGCTGCCATATTGGAGAATGTCACACAGAACATTTCCACCATCACAGGAAGTTCTATCGGACACTGCTACCCTAGAACCTTCTACATTTGGCTCTCTAACTCATACTCTGCTGGAACTTTATGGAGAAGGGGGAATCACTAAAAAGTGGTTCTCAAAATGTATTCCAACCACCTCTACCAGAACTAACTTGGAGTTTTGTTAAAAATGAGTCATCCAAGCTCCCTAGTCTGAACAAAATATCCAGGCATTACTATGTCAGAGAATATGAAATTTTAATAAGGTTTCCAAATGACTTTGAAAGAAACTAGATTTTAAGAGCTCCTGTAAGGTGGGGGTAAGGGGAAGGACACAGCTTACAACAGCATTTCCACATACATGGGAATCGCCCTGGGTCTTGTTACAGTTGCAAATTCTGACTCAGCAGGTCTGGAATTGGGCCTGAGATTCTGCAAGTCTAACAAGCTTCCAGGTGATGTGGGTGCTGAGGTAGCGAGGGCTCACAGGCATCTCTGTTTATCTCTCCTAGGCACAGATGCTGCCACGCTACCCCGCAGAGACTCTATGTGGAACACTATTGTGGATGTGAGGTGATGGGCATCACCAAAGGCAGAACGTGGAACAGATGATGAGGTCCTGAAGGGGAAGACAGTACGCATTGCTGAGAGTGGAAGGGAGGCTTTTCCCTCCCTTGCTACTGCTTTGTCTTAACCTTCAAGATCATTTTTATCTTTTAAGTTTCGAATCAAATTATTAATATACACCCTTGAGGGAAACTTCCAATTTCAATATTCCCTTTACCACTTAGTGCAAACACCTCAGTCAAACCAGCCTTCCAGTTATGCCCACAGAAAGTCAAGACGCTCTGACCATTTTCAGAGCTGATAAAATTGAACTGACGTGAGTCAGTGAAGGTGGCAACCTCTGAAGCAAATAAAACACAAATAAATGAAAAAAGCAAAGCAACACTTATAATAATGCTGTAAAAATTAAGAATTCACAAGTTGAACTTGGGTATCCCATAGTCTAACTAGTCATTCTCCTTTCAATGCCTTTCTGTCCCTTAAACATCATTGTCACGTTCACTCTTTATTTAATAACAATCTAGAAGCCACCACCTTTTGGTGATAAGATTACATTTCATCCATATGGTTAGATGTTATTCCATCTCAATCTAATATTGACTGTAATATTTAAGAATCAAATTCACATTTCCAAGGCTTACGTAATTAGACACATCAGAAACCATACACTGCTCTCCCTATCTCCTACTGCTTCTGTTCGTCTGGCAAAGAACAGCCATCTGGCTCAAGGTCACATGCGCAAGAATTGGTCAAAAAGCTCTATTTAAATCACTGTAAGAAACTTATTTTCTAATGCATTGCTTTAGATGCATTGCAACTAGATGTTGTAGGGATAGAGAAATATCACATCTTTGGTCCAAGTGCTTAAACTGGATGTCAACATAAATCTTTTTATTGGTTTGACATCATTGCATCTTTCCTTTTTAATTTAAATGCATGTGACATTTCAGAAACTCATCACATAAAAATGATATTCAGAAAATATTTGCACAGAAAACAGTCATGAAATAAATGTACCAATTGAACTTACTTTGCTTTGCAAATATTCTTGATATTCTACGTTATATTTCTTTAAAAGGTCCTTTTTCAATTCATCTGTCCTTGGGAATGCAATCTCCTTCAGTTTCTTTTAAAAATATAAACACATATTGATTAGTGGGATTTTCAATATACTCTTTCAGATCATCAGCTGAGAAAGAAAAACAGCTGGTATGTGTATTAGATATCAAGTTAAGTCAAGTAACCAAAGATGATGGCAGAAAAATAAATCTCTCTTTTCTAGGAGTCTAAAATACAACTTTTCTGTAGGGAAGAAAAAATACTATGGCTTTTGGAAGACCTTTATTGACTCTACTGTTCAGATAAGCATTTCATTTAGGCAGGTACTCATTTTTAGGTACTGGGTTGGTAATCAATCGCACATTGTATGTATTTTCAGCTAAAGATAGTTGGAACTATAGATGTAGCAAATATTGATGATAAATAAATGCATTGCAACAATCTTTCTTTTCTTTGAGAATATTTTAGGCCACCCCCGCCCTACCAACAACACTTTATTATCCATAAGCCCTACAGTACCATAAGAGGTAAATAGCTAGAACTCTGTGGCTGCCTTAATAATCAATACTGATTTTGAAATAGTTATTGGGATCGGGGCTGTACAGAATAATCAACACCAGCCAAAATCATTGTCTCAAACAAGTTCATTATCTCAATCTCTCCGAGGAATTGTAAAATAATTCCTTTTTCACACCATAAGGTGACATTTTCTTTCTTTCTTTTTTCCCAGCATCAATTAGACACTCATGCTTGCTGGGTAATGATCATTAAATGTCTAAGAAGAAATCGAAACATCATAGCTAATGGAATGAATTTCTTGTGCTCAAACTCTCAAGAGGAAGAGAAAGAGGAGGAAAGGAGGGGAGGGGGGAATCAATAATGGACACTTATGGAGCATTTGATCCCACAGTGGAAAGAAATCAACCCCACAATACCTTCATAATATCCTGCTTTTCGGGTACTGCACATTGCTGGTAATCTCGATGGCTAGGAAGCTTTTCTACAAACAAGCTGGAGAAATAGAAAGCACGTCCTTAGCATTAAATGACAGCAAAAGCTAAATAATGGTTTCTATTAATAATATGAGGATAAGCATCCTTTTAAAAACTGACATGTTTAATAACATATTTAACCTATAGTCTTTCCATCTGCCTTTTCAGTAAAGGTTGGCATGAGTATTATTTTAGTATCACAGTGTAGTTAAGCTCAACAAACTAGGCATTGATGCTAACGGGGTTAAGGCCAGGGTACTCCCTTAAATGGATCAAATCACTTTGGCCTTTCTCAGGTCCTGGATGCTTAACCCCACGAGAGCATCATCTTACTTATGTGCACTGCTGGCAACAGAGAGGATCATGTAAAAATGTAAGAGTTTGGAAAGACTGATATAAATTCCCTTCTCACCCTTAAAAAATACTCAAACAACCACTGATGAATCAGTTAGTGCCGTTGTGTATGTATCAAAAACTCTTAACTGAAAATTCATAATGAAGGAAAATGACAACCAAACTTCCTAGTAGAGTAGGAGGTGCTAATTAGGAGTTCATTATTTCTCATCACCTTTTTGAGGAACAACAGACAGCAGACTTGAAGGAAAATCCCTACAGCAAACCAGGTGCATCACTTGCAGGTAAAGTGAATATACCGCTCCACAAGGGCAGGGATTCTCTCTTTTATTCACTGATGTATCCCTAGTCTGAAGAATAGCATCCAGCTCATAATCAGTGCTCACTAAATATTTGTAAAATGAATGAATAACCCTTCCTTGATAGATCATAATGGGCTATATATACTATTTCTGATCAACTACTATGTTACACCTTATACTTAATGATTCTATTGTTTACAAATCTGTCTCTCACACACACAAATATATTCATATAAATGTTTTTATCACTTCATTTCACCTAATGATAAGGCTATAGAGTAGACAGAACCGGTAGCATAATTCCTACTTCTCAAATGAGAAAATCAAGACTTAAAAAGTCTACATAAAAGTTGATAGCTGCCTAAAGCTTTATACATAAATAAAATTTATATATAAATAAAACCACAGATATGTAGTCTTTAATTTGTAGATGAGGAATGGAAGCCCAGGGAGAATAAATGAATTATAAATTATCCACCACTAATGCCATAAGAGAATTCAAATATTCTGATTATTCAGTAATTCAGAAGGTACAGTGAATCTTCCCCTTCACCACACTCACAATTCCATAGGAGCAGATGCAAAACCAAAGTAGAAGGTGACAAGGAAATATTATCAATTGGTGACTTATAGTTCAGAAATAAAAAGTTTTGGAAGATTTTATCTATCAATAGTGGAGGATAACCTCCAATTTCATATTTAATGCTTAACTTTCTAAACACAAGTGATTTCCCCAAATAGGGTAAAAGTTGCCAACCATTCTCTCAATTTTCAAGTTAAGTGACTTGAATAAAATGCCAATCTGGTAGCTCACCCCATAATCCCAGCACTTTGGAAGGCTAAGGCAGCAGGATCACCTGAGGGCCAAGAGTTCCAGACCAGCCTGGTCAATAGTAGGACCCCATCTGTACAAAAAGTAAGTTGGGCATGGTGGTGCATGGCTATAGTCCCAGCTACTCAGGAGGCAGAGGAGGATAACTTGAGCAGGAATTTGAGGCTGCAGTGAGCTAAAATGATGCCACTGCACTCTAGCCCAGTCAAAAGAGTGAGACCCTGTCTCAAAAAATAAAATGCAGAGCCCAATTTGTATGCCATGTAAATTGATTTTAACTTTGCCCTTGGTAGAATCATAAAATGCAGTTTTAAAAATATTTTATCTTTTCAACTTCCTAAATGTTGTCGGGGTAAGTCTCCAACTAAGCTAGTGAATTTATAAGTGAAATAAGCCAGGCAAAGAAAGACAAATAATGATTTCACTTATATGTGGAAGGAATCTTAAAAAGTCGAATTCATAGGAGCAGAGAATAAAATGATGGTTACTAAGGGCTGGGGGTGTGGGGCTGGGGGGTGGGGAGATGTTGGTCAAAGGATATAAAATTTCAGTTAGACAAGAGGAATAAGTTCAGGAGATGCAGTGTACAACACAGTGATTATAGTTAATAACAAAGTATCCTATACTTGAAAATTGTGAAGAGAACAGATTTTAAATGTTCTGACTACAAAAAAAAGGTACGTGAAGTAATGGGTATGTTAATTAGCTTGATTTAACATTTCACAATGTATGCAAACATATATCAAAACGTCATGTTGCACACTATATATATAATTTTTGTCAATTAAAAATAAAATCAAAAAATAAAAATTAATAAAGTTAATCAATGTGTCCTTCAATTAAAACAAAAAATATGTTCAGCATAGATTTTTCAGGGATGTTTTGATATAGCCATTTTCATTCAACATTTTGAAAGTTCTTTTGTACATGGTATTCTTACATAGCCAAATAAACTGTTTTAAAAAAACAACAACACTAAGTAATATATGAAACTGATTACTGTATCTTATCCCTGAACCTGAATCAGCTCTTTCCTTTGTTTCCCAACTTGTCAACCAGTCTGAAACCACCAAATCAAATTTTTAAAATATTGATGGCATGTTCTAGGTACTATCGATGGAGCTGCAATATAGCTCCTGCTTTCATACAGCTTATATTCCTGTGGGGGAGAAGCACATGAAATCAGAAATTGTATTTGTGAACGGTGAGACATGCAGGTTCCTGTGTTGACCTGTTGAGAGGGAATCTGGTATCCCTCAGCCTCATCCCCTGCTGGACCTTCTTCCTACCCCCAAGCCTCAGAGATGATCTGAGAACGCCTTTGAATACATTACTAGGTAATTTAAAAACTTAGACATTTAATGCTTTTGGAGATTGTAATATTGGCCTGAACATGAAAATATTCCCAGTATCAAAACTGCCCCATCAAAATATCATTTATTTTTCCAATTTTCTCATTTCAAAGGTCTCCAAAAGACTTACGTAATAAATTTATTATAAAGAACAAAGGCATTTTCCAAGTTTCCTTCTTCCAAATACACAGATGCCATCCTCTCCATTTCTACTCCAGATCTAAAGTAGCGTCGTGGAGTGATGTCTTCACTGATGGTGATATTACAACCAAGCTTGCTTAGAGCACGGACTCGCTCTTCTGGGCTCAGGGAAACATCCGTATGGTCAGGCATAGCAGCTAACTTTTTCTGCAAAGCAAAATTTAAATCTCTGATTATAATAAGAAAATATGACTGGTATTACGGATGTATTTTCTCTACTAAAAACCTGACACCAATACCTAAGAAAATTATGTGGAAGTTTCTGGGTATGCAAATGTTTTAGGTCATTTTAGGTAAAATATCTAAAATATTTCATATGAGGATGTTGGTCCTCAAATCCCTGTGAATGTCTCCATTCTGAGTCATGTGAAGCAGGCCACGAGATGGATTCCTGCCATGGTAGAGCTCATGGCATTCTACTCTGAAGGGTCTCCAGGAGATAGCTTGGATTAAAAGTTACTATTTATATAACAGTTCAATTCTATTCCAGAATATATCGAGTTTAATAAGTTTTCGGGGCTTCATTGCATCTTCATTGAGTGAAAAAAGAACATACCAATAAGTCTTAGAGAAGCCTTTTCAAGCATAAGAACACCATCCCCATTTTTTTAAAACATAAAAAAACTCCACACAACACTAATTATATTGTTAATTAGTTCTAGACTGAGAAAATAATAAGTTACTAAGAAAAGTGAGTGCTATTATTTAGGTTATTAGGTATGAAATGTCTGATTTCCTTAAGTACTAAGTTTGACAGTTGATATCTCTGATATTTCACTTTGACACTTCTTGTTATACTTTTATTGTGAAGGTACAGCCTCGTTCTTTCAAATGCATGGTTTAGCTTGTATTATCTTTCAAAATTTTTTTAGAGTAATTTTTGTGAAACCATGGATAAGTCAAAAATTCGTGTTATTTTCGAATATGAGTTCTCTTGTGAAACCAGGTGCAGTGCAGACAGCTCAAAATATCAACCACGTGTTTGGGAAGGATGTGGCTAATGAATGCACAGTACGTGGATGGTTTGAGAAGTTCCATTTTGGTGATTTTAATCTTGAAAATGAGCCACGTGGGCGGCCTGAGACCAAGGTAGATAATGATGAGCTGAAAGCTGTAGTGGAAACGAATCCACTTTTCAACCTACGTGTGAATTAGCAGCACGGTTTGATATTACTATTCCAACAATACTGGGCCATTTGAAACAAATAAGCAAGGTAAAGCAGCTGGATAGATGGGTTCCGCGTTAATTAAACGAGTGTCAGAAAAGAATTAAAGAAGCATCAGAAAAGAAATCATCTCAAAGCTTGCTTTTCTTTGCTGTCACAACATAAAGGCGAACCATTTCCACACTGTATGGTTACATTTGATGAAAAATGGATTCTTTTTGACAATTGCAAGCGTTTTGCACAATGGTTGGATAAAAATGAAGTGCCGAAATACAGTACAAAACCAAATAGTCATCAAAAAAAGCTAATGGTGTCTGTCTGAGTGTACAGCACTGCTATTATCCACTATAGTTTCATGAAACCTGGTTAATGGATTATAGCAGATGTCTCTTGCAACCAATTGGACTAAATGATGAGGATGCTTGTGATTATGCAGCTGAGATTGGTCAATAGAGACAGGCAATCCTCTTGCAAGACAACGCTCGACCACATGTCGCACAAACAACACTACTCAAACTACAGAGATGGGACTTGAAACCCTCTGTCACCAACCGTATTCACCAGACCATGTACCAACTGACTACCACTTCTTCCCAGCTTTGGAGCACTTCTTGCAAGGAAAAATATTCAATTCTCAACACGCTGTGAAAAATGCCTTTCGCAATTTCATTGCCACTAGCTCTCAAGGCTTCTTCGCTGCTGGCATAAGCAAGCTGCCGTTAAGATGGCAAAACTGTGTTGATAGTTTAGGTGCTTACTTTGATTAATTGTATTGCTTCTTGTTTGAGATATAATAAACTAAACTTTTGATTCGAAATAGTACATTTCATATTTAATGACCTAATAATTAATACATTTGAGTTTTATTAATAAAAACCATAGCTATACATTTGGTAAAGCATAGAACACCCACAATCGGAATAATTATTCAATAAAAAGTCAGTGCTTGAGAAAGGCAAAAAGTCAGGAAATTTTTTCTATTAAGGGCTGGATAGGAAATATCTTAGACTTTGCCAGTCACATGGTCTCTGAGGCACCTTGAATCAGTTCTCTCAGCATGAAAGGCGGCATAAACAAAAAATGCAAACGAATGAGCCTGGCTGTGTTCCAAAAATTATTATTTATAAAGCCAAGCAGGGGATTTGGCCTTTAGAGTATAGTTTGCTGATCCTTACTTTAGACCAATATGTCTTAAAGTATGATGTTCTAGCATCATAAGCATCAACTAGGAGTTTCTTAAAAATGCAAACTCCTAATAGGCTCTAGCTCAATCTACAGACACAGTATCTCTGAAGGGAGACTGGAGAATCGACGCGAACTGGTGTTCCCAGAGGTAGTTATGCATGCTGTAGTTTGAGAAGCACGGCTCTAGACCACCCACTCTCCCATCACTGCATTCTCCAAGAATGGAGTTAGCCCAGAGCAAATTTAGCTTTCCCTGGCCTCCTCAATCAGTTTAAGGGTAGGTTGCAAGTCTGACTGCAGTGTGGGTGAAGCACTTGATTCCAGTCTGTGGAAAGCTGTGAAAGAAATCAAGTAGGCATACTTTTAGTCTGGCCATGGATTACTGAACCAGCCATTAGGGGCAGGCTGCAGTAAATTAGATATTTGGAGTTTTTCCAATGCCATCTGGTCTACTTTGGTGGTAATTTTATAGCCGATAGAACCACAGAGATCTGAAATGATTCTTGGTCCTAAAGGTTTAATACATAACGAGAGAACCATAAACTTGTTTCTCAAGGCTCCATTAAGTCAAAACCACATTGTGTCTCCTGCACCTTCTATTATGTGGCTTCCCCACATCAGAGACAGGAATTGGAGCTTGTGAGCTCCGAGCCTCAGGCTTGAGTATTCGCAGTCTTTTTCAACTGAGACATCTCAAATACTACAGCGATCCACTCACATTTACATAATCACACTCACCTGTAGAACTCAACAGCCCTAAATGAAAATACTGTTATTCGACCACAGGTAATTACTTCAATGACATCAGAAAATGACTGGAAAAAATCTATGCAAATTAGAGCATTTTCTAGGATTTACTATTATACAGTACACTGAATTATAATTATTTCTGTACAAGTGTTTCTAACCCCTTATGAACTTCTTGGAGTTTTGAAAGTCATAATTTTCCATTTATCTCTGTTCCCTGGGATGTAGTATATTCCCTGCAATATAGGTGATAATAAGTGTGTCAAGTAAAAGAGAGAAAAAAGTGAGGAAGAAAGAAAAAGGAGCAAAAAAAGACTCCAATTAGATTACCTTTTTTCCCTGACGATAGAAGTAAAAGTGATTTTTCCTTTACTGAATGATCCTATCCTTCTCAAATTTAAAATTGATTTCAGAGATAAGCTGGAAAACAACCTCAAGTCTTCATCAATCTATAATATTTCATTTGCATGTGAGTCTCGGATAAAAACACAAATTTTTCAGATGAAAAGCCTTAGTGTTTATTTTTACAGTGACATATATAACAAATTTTAATTACTCCTATATGTTGCTCTAGAAAAACACAGAAGACATGTCATACAGACGAGTCCTTCCTCTGTACAGGGGGAAATGGGGCAATCTGTATTAACCCACACTGGAATGACAACATGGGGTCAGAAAGTGAAAAAGCTTCTGCAATTGTCTACTTCTAAACATATTCTAAAAACAACTAAGCTCCTGTGAAGGACTTTTTTGAACAAGAGAAAACATTAGGTCACAACCTATTTCAGTACAAGAACCAGGCCCTCTCTTCCTTCATGTCCTGGTGCTAGGCTTTGTGTGTACAGGGTATCTAGTATCCTGCTAGGCTACCGCTACAGGGCTGCAGTGGGTGGGTTAGAGAAGATCGTCAGGTAGAGGGGAATGGTAATGACAGCTGTCAATTATAGAGCCACAGCGACAGTCTGGGAGTATCAAACATATTGTTTCCAATCGTCATAAGGCACAAAGTACAAAATCAGGGCCATGGAGATTACATAACATGCCTATATTCACACTCAGAGACTGATCTGGGACACAGAGTAAGCCCATGTGATCCTAAAGCCCGTTATTTTCTCTCCAGCAAAAGCATCTTTTAAGATGGAGCTAGAGAAAGTGCACATGGTGCTGGGCAGTGAGGGGAAAAGTGAGAACAAGAGTTTCAAGTGTGCAGATATTTACACAAGAATCCAAAGCTACATCCAGGTGTTAAATATATGTTTCCCTTAGTTATTATCCCACAAGGTGAGCCTCCAATTTTTATCTGCAAAGAAGCTGAGGCACCAATGAGGTTTAAGTACCTGCTAAGATGTTAATTCTGAAATTCTTCTTTCCGGTGTTTGCTGAAAGATTATACGCCTGGAATCTTGCCAGATAAATTAAAATTTCAGACTTTTCCGGGAAAAAAAAAGATCTATTTTTAAATCTTGTTCAGATGGCTTTATTAGTCACTTCCTCAAAAGAGACGACCACACTGATGAAAAACTATTAACACAAGGGCTAAACTTCTTAAAGTAATTGTGACTCATTTCACATTTGGTATGTTTCTGTTCTTCTTTCTGGGTTTTCCAACCATATGTGAAATATTGGTGTGACCTACCAGAGAATTCACAGTAAGTGGCTGATCCATGTTGTTCTGTCTACAAAGATGAAGATGTTCACTGTTTCTTCTCAATCACTTCATCTGTTTCAAAGACAAAAAGCAGAGCTACAGTTATTTTGTGAGAACCAAAGTCTCGAATCCCAAACCCCAGAGTTATTCCTGCCTCAGAAGAACATGAACAAATTGACATAACTTATATAATCTGAATGTTAATACAAAATGGCAAAACGGCATTTTGAAAATGCTGAAAATACAAAACGGCAGGTGGTTATGGTTTCTTGAAGCTGACCATCAAAAGTGGAAGTATGAAGGGAACTGATGTTTGACCAGCTCCCCGTAGGAATCTGCTGGGGGTTACCTTACTTAGAACTCTATGCAAGGTTATGAAGTATTATAGGGTCACCTTCTTCAAAGGAAAAAAGAAGATCATAGTGGTTAAAAGCATGAACTCTGGGGCCATAGACTCTTCAATCTGAAGCCAGTCTGGGTTTAAACTCAGCCTTAGAGCTGTGGTACACAGATTTTTAGGATGGCTCTGTGACTCCTACTCCCTTCTTATCCATAGATTTGCATAATCCTCTCCCCTTGAGTGTCGATGAGACCTGTAACTGGCTTCTAATCAATAGAAGATAGCAAAGGTGACAGAATATGACTCCCACGGTTATGTGACATCATGTGGCAAAGATGAAGAGATACTGTAAGGCCCCTAATTAGTTGATGTTAAGTTAATCAAAAGGGAGCTCATCCTGGGTGGGCCTGACCTAATCAGGTAAGACCTTGAAAAGGAATACTCTCTTGCTGGCCTTAAAGACTCAGCTGCCATGTGTTCCACAGATACAGGAAATTTACTCTGCCAATAACTACCTAAGCTTGGAGGAGGACTCTGAGCCTCTGACGAGACCCTAGCCCAGGTCAACACCTCAAATGCTGTCTTGTGAAACCGACAGCAGAGGACCTAGTTAAGCCGTGCCCAGATTCCTAAAGAAATAAACCAGAAAAAAAGACTTTAAAAGAGTTAAAGAGACAGAACAAAGGCTTATGGGGAACATGAGTGGGGAGAGAGGGGAACCACAGAGTACTAGTCAGTCACTGATTAGGGACTTGTAAAAGAGGAGAACTATTTCTTTTAAGGGTTACTCAGATCCATAAACAGAGAGCAGACAATTTTAAAAGTTGGAAACACTAGGACAGTGGTTCTTAAATTTTAGTGTACCCAAAATAATATAAATCATTTAAAATGCAGATTCTTAGGACTCACCCACAACGAGTCTGAATCTATCAGTTTTAGGCCCACCAACACGCATTGTCAGGATATGATTTCAACACATGAAGTTTCCAAACAACACTTTGAGGGTCACTGCATTTGAGAATGCATTAAGCAGGATTCTTAGTTGCAGGCAAATGTGCTGACTCTTGAATTCATAGAAAGATCATGGAAAAACCACAAATTTCTAGCAGGGCCAGAGAAATCAGGCTTGGAAGCTACACATTCAAGAACATCACCCCAAATCACAGAGCAGCATGGGTCTGGTAAAAACACCACTGCTGTCTCTGTCACTGATGACAGGGGAGCCTGCAACTTCTACCACCAACACCAGCAACTCCAGCAACTCCCTGCTGCCCTGGAAAGGATGTGCAGCTGCCATACACTTCTGCGTGTCCCTAGTTTCTATTTCAAAGCATGAGCCGGAGGTGTCTAACTGGCAGAGTCTAGGCCACGCGCCTGCAGTCTGGCTACAAAGATGGCTGAAAATGCAAATATCCAGGCTTTCTATTCCTGTAGGAGGCAGTGGGATGTGCCAAAGAGAAAAGATGGATTCAGGGTTGGGTGACCAAAAAAACAATGTTAAATGTGCACCAGAACAAACAAACTTCTATGTAGTGAGCTTCTGTATGTACGAAATGTTTAATTAAACATATCTTAAACACCAAAAGTTATTAAATTCCTACAGATAAAAACAATCACTATTAGTTCACACATATAAATTTATCAAGAATTCAGAAACAGAAACCAACTTCCCTCAAATCTAAGATGAAAGAAGTTCACAGATTGGTTGGTCAACTTATTTTCTGAACCATTAATTACTTGATGGCAGTGGTCCTGTCTTAATTTCTTTATTTTTAATCTCTAGTCTTGGTACTTACAGTTGCAATATAAATGATTACCAAAGTTAACTTAAACATGTATCTTCTCTAGATCAGTAGCTCTCAAAGTATGGTCCAGGTTCCCTAAGATCTTTTTAGGGGGTCTGTGAGGTCAGTATTATTTTCATAATATTACTAAAACATTACCTGCTTTTTTAACATCAATTTCTCCTGATTGCATAGTGGAGATTTCCAGAGGGTATAATGGTTAATGGAATGTTTACTTGCATACTCTTCTAAATGTCTGTTTTAATTTTTAATATAGTATATATAAATAGATATAACCCACATAAACAAAGCTTTTTAGTGTCCATAGTAATTTGTACAAGTGCAAAGACATTCCAAGACCAAAAAGTTTGGAAACCATTGCTCTAGATCAACTATGCAAACAAACAAAACAAAAACTCACTATGCTATTTAAATCTAATTAGAAATAAAGTGGGTCGTAAGAATCTAAAGTAGGAAAAATTAATGGCAAATATCACCTTCCATTTGTGCTACTAGGGTCTTACTAAAATAATCAGAAAATTTAAACTGAAAGTGCCATGACAGGTACTTTACCTCACAGAACCTGAGACCCACAAGTACAAATGCAGCAGACTGCTAAATGCCTAGTTATACCCATTATCTCTTTCTGGTGTCAACATAATTTTTAGCTGACACACGGCCATGCAGCTAAAACCCACATTTTCCAGCCTTTCTTGGAGTAAGGTGTGGCCATGTCACCAAGTTTTGGCCAAAGGGGTGTGGACAGAAGTGATCAATCAGAGTCTGGGTCTTGTACTTTGGAGGAAGGGTCATGGCCTTCTCCATCCATCCCTTCCCCTTCATCCAGCTGACAGGAAGGTGAGTCACCTTGGGTCACGACAATGAACCATGACAAAGCAGAAAAAGGAGCACCCTAGTTTGCTTAGAGACTATTATGAGAGAGACAAATGTCTATCTTGTTTAATATTTTGAGTCTTTGTTTAGGCAGTTGGACCTGTATCCTGAAAAAGGCAGCAAGTTTAACCTAGAAATCTGGGATGATTCAGTATAACCCAAGGGAGACTACTGCTGGTGCTGATAAGGAAAGGCATATCCTCTTTCCTCACCTCAGCACCTTGTATGTTCTGCAACCACACACTTACCCCAGGGACAGGAAGTAGCAGACACATACACCTTTCTCCTTTCCTCCCCTCAGTTCACCTAAATCCTGCCCAGTCTGTGAGATTCCACTTACCTAGCTAGATGTTTACGACTTGTTCAGAATCATACCACACAATCCCTCAAACTAGTAGATATTATAAGGTACAGCTCCAAGGCCAGCATTTAGTTGTCATAAATGTTTAATTTGGTTGTTGTAATAACCTTTAACTTTTGAATTAGTCATCAACATTTAAAAATTGGGAGATTTCACATAAAAATTAAGATTTCTGGATTCTATTTTTTTTTTTTTTAAGCTGGGCATGGCAGTATGCACCTGTAGTCCCAGCTACTCGGGAGGCTGAGGCAGGAAGATTGCTTGATCCCAGGAATTCAAGGCCAGCCCGGGCAACATAGTGAGACAAACCCCTGTCTCTGAACATAAAAATTAAAAGAAAAAAAAAAAGAAAGAAAAAATCAGAGGATCTAGCACTAGCACCACTGGGCCTCAGTTGCAGTATCTGGAGCATTTATTTATTCCAGCAGCGGATCAAGCAAATAGAATGTTTAGTCTCTGATGAGGAAATTGAAGCCATTTTCATTTATATAATATTTTCCACTCCAACAGGAGGAAAGGCAAGGCAAACAGCTTAAGTGCCATAATTATAAGCAAATGGTACTTCAGGGAAGGAAGTAATCCGTGTAACATCAATTACACAAGAGAGCTGGCATGACACTGGCAGGGCTGCCTTCTCTAATTCCTCACATTTCAGCAACTAACATGGGGAAGACAGGTTGAAGATGACTTCAGGTGCTAAAGATAAAATAAACATTGCAATTTGGAGGATCAGAAATATATTGAAGCAGGACACACAGAAAGTGCCAAAAGCAGATAGATAGAAAGTATTCAATGTCAAGCAAGAAGAAAATATAAACTCGCTTAGGGTGAGACAAGCCTGGGTGTGATCTTGGCTCTATCATCTACTTACTAACTGACTTACTATCATCTACTTACTTAACTTATTATCCTTACTGAGCCCCTAGGAGGCTCACTCTCCTCATTCACAGTGGGGCTTACCACAGCCCCACTCCACTGCTCTCAGAGTGGCTTACAGCTAATTGCAAACATTCATCAGGAATGCCCGATTGAATCTCAGCCTGCTCCCTAACCTCTGCCCCCAGCAGGGCCACATTCTTGTAGGCCGATAGTATCTGAACTGCCCTTGTGATCTATCTAACCTGTAGGATACCTCTTCAGAGTTCCCTTTGCTGTAGAGCTCCTACCTTCTTGCTTTTATCTCTAGCCCTTTTTCCTCACTGGAACCTCCAAAGATAATAATTTTTTTTTCTTTAAACTGACCTTTTATAGGGAACTGGAAGAGCTTTCTGTTCATCCTGATTCACAAAGGCATGGGGAACCGGCCTGTCAGAACCACACACATTGACAACGAGCACATGGAGGTGACCCTATCCCAGAGGCTCAGCTAACAGGTAGCTCCTGGGATCAACTGAGCAGTGGACTGTGCCCAGAGAGGATGTGGCAAAAATGTGGCCCCATCCATGAGTGGCTTGGGAGGGAGCCAGATCCCTCACTAAACTGACATTTCACAGCTCTGAGCTTATAAACGTTTACTCTCCCCACACCCAAGAGCAGCATCCTCTCGGTTTTTGGGTCCCTTCAATGTCTCCAAGTTTCAACTCCCCTGAGGAAGTGTGGAAGAAACTCAGGATTCTGCCTTTTAAAACCTGCAGCAAATAATGCCAAGAATGAACAGAGGAAAATATCTGACCTAGTATGGTGCTTATTTTGTGAGTTTTTTCAGCTTTAATTTCTTTAACTTTTCTTTTTTCCCTCCCTCCCTCCCTCCCTTTTTTCCTTCCTTATTTCTTTAATATACTTCTTGTGTGTGTGTGGCTAAGCTCAAAATCCTGACCCACTTTCACACACAAAGCAGTATCTTCCAGAACACAGAAAGGAGACTACCGGGCAGTGAACAGTTTCCTTAGAGACTAAGCACACAGCAAAGAGGAAGAGCCGGCAAGACCATCACTCAAACATGTCATTTTCTCCTGGCTCTTCTTTCAACCAGCGTGCCCTAGTGACCTGGATAAGCAGTACAGCCTGCTGGCAGGTGAGAGAGGCCAGGACACGCTCAGGCCGCCTTCACGAGTCTCATTTCTAATTGGCCAAGCCAACAGCCTTTCTTTTCCTCACTGGGTTAGAGTTCATGTTTTCCAGGAAGAACATAGCTCAACTGACTCAGCTGGAGATACATAAAGGAAATTCCTGTAACCCAGGCTGTAGGCTGCAGTGATTTAATCTTATTTAGATAAAGAGAGGTAAAGGGTCATTCCCACACGCCAAATGACAGAGGCACAAAGAAGGATCTCCCGAGTCATACTCTTACGGATTGGGACATGCTTCAGGAAAAAGATAATCTAAGGGCTTTAGATTCTAGGCCCACTTTTGATGCCCCTTTTGAAAGATGTTAAAAAATTCATATATTATAAGCAAAGATTACATTGATTTTTTTCACACTCATCTGTAATATCTGCACATCAGAAATATGCTGTGACCCAGATAATACCTTATCTGTACTAAAATATTGGTAAGATAAAAATGAAATGTGATCAGACTATTAGAAATAGCTTTTATTGCATTTTTTTCCCTATACTTATCATATCAGTCACAACATTATCAGTCACAAGAGTGATTTAGAGTAGATCAATCAGCAAGAATGTAGTTGCTATGGGAAAGATGATTAAAGAAACCACTCCTGATGCATGTTTTAAATTACTCTGAGGCAGGTCTAGGCTTCCCTGGGAGTAATCAAGTCATGCATTGGGCCATAAAATATTTTGCAAAGAGTAATACCAAATTTTTATTCTGACAGGAGGATCAGGTGGTTGGGTGCCCCCAGCACCAGGAACTCAGGCTGGGGGCCTTACACACCTTTAGCAGAATCCAGTTTCCATCTCTAGTTGGGAATGCTCCAGCATCTTCTTTAATCTCTTTGTGCACCTTATCTTCATCTATTAAGTGGGGACAATAAGCACTTTTCAGAAGAGCTCAAATAAAGCTTAAACGAGGCAATACATAAAAGATTCATTATAGTTCCCAGTTTGCAGCAGGAAACTCAAAGAAAATCATTCCTTTCTCACAGGAAATGGTTAGAGCAGTGAAGTTAATGACCTCTCCTAAAAGTTGACTTCTATTGTAGATATCAGAGGGTTGATATGTAACTTTCCCCTATTACTTCTTCTTGACAGCAGGGCACAAGATCACTAGAGAAATTCACTTTCCCTGTCTCCCTCGTAGTCAGGACGTGGTTAGTTGGCAAGTGACCAAATCTTGAACAATGGGACCTGAGGGGAAACCCGTTGGGAGGATTCTGTGAGAGATTTTCATCTCTAATAGAAAGAGACATCCTAGAGAAGTTGTGCCTTCTCATCAGCTGGACATGTGACTTCACATAAGTCTTGAAATGCAGCAGCCGTCTTGAAACCCAGGAGGTCTAGCCTCCCCACAGCTGATGTCTGGAGGACAGCAGAGCCTGGAGGGCGGAAGCGGGGGGCCGACGGCAGGGACAAGCTGGGCTCCTTGCTCATGCGGCTGAGCTGCTCATCTTACCCTGCAACCATTCTCCTCTGAATTGTTATTATGTAAGATAAAAAAATGCCATGCCATTATGTAAGACACTCTTAGGATTCTGTAATAAGCTGCCTAATCGATACAGTTCCTCTGACAATATAAGGAGATCTTTAGTTATGTGAATGCCATGACAAAAGAAGTGATTCCAGATAGTTAAAATAGTAAATAATAGTAATAAAATTTTGTGAGATTCTAATATTCTTGAAGGAAATAGTTCTAAGATATATTACTTATTCCTTAACTTAAAATATAAACATTAACCCTTTCTTGATAATTCACAGTCTTGTTTCA
The DNA here is from genome assembly GCF_000956105.1 of Propithecus coquereli. Lineage (NCBI taxonomy): Eukaryota > Metazoa > Chordata > Mammalia > Primates > Indriidae > Propithecus > Propithecus coquereli. Next base: position 4,508,576 of record NW_012152285.1, on the reverse strand, counting down.
ATATACCTGCCAATAACAGCACTGCCCTCTGTTTCTAATTTGCTCCTTTTAATCTGCCATGGGTTTAGGGAAATCAATTAAAAAGTAACTTCTTTACTAAACTTCTTGACTTCAATCTTTCCTCTCTTCTAATCTATTTTATATCACTGATAAAATTATTGAAGTTGATATGTAAAATTAAAGTGTAGACTGGGCATGGATCTGAAGGGATCACCTGTGAATGAACCACACTCTGATTACAGTGAATGTGCTACCTGATCGCTAATTTTGCTGCTTAAAAAGCCTTTTTATTCTTCTCCACTGTCTTCTAAGTAAGAGTAGGCCAGGTTCTGGGCAGGTGAAGTACTATTGTAGTACTATATGTCACCTTTAATGTAGCAAAAATAGCAAAAGAACTGTACACTAGAACTGTCTAATACTAATAATAGGTACCATTAATAGAATGCTTTCCTTCCCTAATTAATTGAATGCATTAATACACATGATCTCATCCCCCACAATATCCTTTTCAAAAAAGAGGCAGTTGAGCCTTGAGATTAGTCATGCAATCTCTAGGGTTAGAACACTGGGTTCAAATTCTGGCTCCACTAACCACTAACTGCAGAATCACAGCTTCCCAAAATGCAAACGAAGCTGATAATAGTAACTAACGAATAGGGGAGACGAAAAGGTAGAGTGAGATAATGCCTGTAAAACATATATAGCACAACACATGGTGCCAGTAAGCACTTGGCAAATGATCACTGCCATTATCTCCATTTTACAGATGAGAAAACTAAATCCTGGAAGAGGTAAGTATCAATAACTTGAGCACATGATAGAACAGGGACTCAAAACTAGATGCATAAGAGTCATACTCCTACTCACCCAGCAACTCTGGAAATTAGCCTTTAATAGTTATCAGTGAAATCCAAGGGAAGGTCAAATCCTGGAGCCTTGGACAAGAATGACAGCATTTACTGCAGAAATGAAGATTTCAGTTCAGCATTACATAATTTCCTCCCTGCCAAAGAAATAAAAGGGCATTCATTCCCTTCACTTTTTTCTTAAGCAGAATAATTTGGTGTCTGTGGACTTGTACATGTAGCTAAGAAATTCAAATGCATAATTATTCTACAAAGATATAGTTCAATTCAAAACATTTGCTGGTTTTTAATATAAATTCTAAATTTTGTGGTATTCAAAAGGCATTTCATTATGCTTATAAATGCACTAATTTAAAATTTTTGTTTTTTAAAAATGTGATGTAAATATAATACATATTCAATTAATATGTATTATAAAACATTTGGTAAATTAATTTAAGGTGTTGAGGAGAAATTCATATTTGTACACAGATACTTCTTCACCATAAATCCATAAGGGTTAATTTTGCTCTCCTGCTGTTAAAATACTAAAAATCCCTAGAAAGAAAGCATTCCAAAGATAAGGCACCAATAAGCCACGAAACTTTAATGTACACTTTAATATACTTCCATTTTTACTGCAATTTACTTTTAAGAAAATACTATCCAAAAGGTAATTTAATGAAGTATAATAATACACAAATAAATTTTAAAAATAACATCATTTTCATGCCTACCAGTTGCCCAGAGATGGAGTCAGTCGTTGGGCATTATTAGTCAATTTTATTTAATTTTCATACATTTCCTTATGACAGTACTTCAACAAAATGAGTTGAGTGAGTCCAGCACTACCATTAAAAAGCAAAAGACAGCTCTCCTGAAATACTCAGCCACTACTTCTCTGATGTTCTCCAACCACAAGAATCTTAACAGTTTGACATGACCTGACCTACCTGCATCATGTTTGCTTTTGCATCAGACCATCTCTTCAATGCAGTGGACAAAAGCAAAAAAGACAGTGTCCTTCCATAACTTTCTCTGGCAATCCATTTTAAAACTCTTGAAGATCCCCTTTTACTGGCAAAGTTGTTAGCAAGTGGCCATCTGCTGTTCCTGTTTGCTCTCTTCTCATCCCCTTCTGTCTCCCTTCCCTGTCGCTGACATCCCCCTAACTCTGAAGTACTGTTCCCTCTGGGCGTGGCTCCTGGATCACCTGACCACAACTACATAGTGGAGGAGGCAGGCGCTGGCCACAGAAAAACAGATTTCTAGGCCCCACTGAGTCAGAATTTCTGGGAAGTGTGCCCCAGAGATCTCTCTCTCTCTCTCTCTTTTTTTTTAATCAAGCATCCCGGGATATTTTTATACACATTAAAACTTGAGAGTCACTGCATCAAGCAAAACTGCTGTAAGACAGTTACAAATAACCCCCAAATGCCTGGCCTCGGGCAGGTGAACATTCTCTACTTCAGAACCAACACCTGCCTTGGCCTCTACCAAGTAGAGGTGTTTCCTTTTTCATCCCAAATATTCCTTTTCTGTCTTTTCTCTTGACATAGCTTTACTCTACAGGACGCATGGCTTCCGCTTTAGCACTGTACCTCCAATGTCCTCCATCCATTTCCACCAGGTGTCCAACTGTGATTTTTCATTCAATCTGTTCCAAGGCTAAGTACGTCTTTCCCACAAATACTGCTAGCTCCAGATAAATTCATGTATTCAACATTATTTATTAAGACCCTACTTTGTGCTAGGAGCTGGTGATAGAATGGTGAGCAAGGAGACAGACACGTCTGATCTTACGGACCTTCCATTCTGCTAGGGGACAGGGCTGGGGCAGAGATGTGTAAAGATATTAATTCTACACAATTACAAAATAAAAACTGTGGTAACTGCTATGAAGACAAAGTACAGGAAACAAGGAGAGTTTTGCGTCTTTTGGCAAAAATACCTCAGAAGTGATGGTGTGTCCACAATGCATCCGGAGACACAGGCCATCAATTTGATTATTGGCGAAATTAACTTTGATCATTTGTTTTAGCTATGTCTGTCAGGATTCCCCCCTGTAAAGATACTATTTCCCCTTTGTAATTAAAAAGGATCTTGGAGGAAGTTATTTTGAAACTATGCAAAACTGTTGCCCACTAATCTTAACAACAAAAGATATTTTTGACTGAAACAATTACTAATGTGTTTGAAAATGGTGATTTTTCTATTTCCATTCCTTCTACATTTATTAGTTTAGGTAAAATTCTTGGTTGAAAGTTGTTTTATTTTTATATAAAAAATTTAAAATTTAGCCCATTAAGTGGATCCATCTTTTTTATGGTACCTGAGTCTCTCAACATTCTTTAAAAGGTCTTCGAACTCAACTGATCATAAAAATTTTTTAAATATATCCACCAATCTTTTCTTCTGGTATTTTTATGGTTAGGTATGTTGGGATTGATATGTTTGATCCATGTGGAATTTATTTTTATGTAAGGAGACAAGGACCCAGTCTTTTCTGATCAGTAGGCAAAATGGCCTTCATTCCGTGTACCTCAATTATTATTGGAAATTGACCTGAGTCCCCGAAAATATATTTAACTTCTTATTTAATTTTCAACTCTGCTCAACAAGGTGATCGACCCAAACTGGCACTTAAGTACATATTTTTGAAATTCAAATAGTATGGCAGTGATGGATAAAGTCACAGAGAGAGCAGGAGCCGGCAGCCCAGAGAGGAAGCAAATTTTCAAGTGTGGAATGAGGTTGCCCAGGTCCGAACTAAAGAGCAATAAAAGGAACGAAGAAGGATAAAGAGTTATTGGGGAAGATTCTGAGGAAAAAATCACAGAACTCAGAAGTGGGTATAATGAGATACAGGAGCATCAATAAGCAAAGACATTGTAAATGTTGGCATCTAAGAGGAATGGAGATGGTGATACTTCTGACTTCGTTGTCAGAAGGTGAAGGATCATCTCTTGCATCTCAATGAATGGTACCAACATCCAATCAACTACAAAAAACCTGGCAAACCCTGGAAACAGCCAACCTGCATCTGCCCGCTTCCCCAACCCCACATCCAACTTACCACCTATGTGTGCAGATTCAGATTCACCCTCCAAGACATCTCTCCAATCTGCATCTTCTCACCATCTTTCCAGGAGGCACCCTAATTTATGCCACCTTTTTTCTGTCTGCAGTGCTAGAATAGCCTTCTAATTGTTAGATTGGTTTCTATCTTGCTTCTTTTTAATTAATTCTATACAACAGTGTAGTAACCTTTTAAAAATCTGATTCAGATACTGTCATACCTTTGCATAAAACCCTTGAATGGCTTTCCACTGCTATTAATATCATATATCCTTAATAAGCACCACAAAGCTTAGTCTGACCCAGCTGCCTCCTCATCAGCCTTCTTACACCCTCTCCTCCACTGGCTTCTTCTAATGGCTTAGAGGTGCTATGGAAAGTCATAGTGCACTGGCTGCTTCTAATTGCTGAGATGCACTATGCAAAGCCAATTGCAAAGGCGCTCCACCCTCAGTTCACACTTCTTCTTTCTATCTATCTTTCTAGTGTTAGCTTAAGCATCTCCTCTTTAGGCAAGATATTTTTGACCACCACCAGACCAGGTCACTCCCTTGATTACATATACTCATGAAGAAACAAACATCAGATGAACCTAAATCAAGGGATTTTCTACCAAACAACCAGCTGGTACTCTTAAAAGTGTCAAGATAACTAAAGTCAGGTACTCTTAAAAGTGTCAAGATAACTGAAGTCAGAAAGACTGAGGAACCATTCCAGATTAAAAGAGACTAAGGAGACAGAACAACTAAATGCAACATGTGATCCTGGACTGGATCCTCACCCAGAAGAAGGACTTTGGTGAAATGTGAATAAGATCTGTAGATTAGACAATAGTACTGTATCAATGTTAATTTACTGATTTTGATAACTACTGTGGTTATGTAAGGTGTTAATGTTTGGGGAATCTGGGAAAAGGACAATCTTTTGGAAGCCTGAACTTATTTTAAAACAAAATGTTCTTTTAAATGCTCAAATAGTACCTTTAAAAATCTTTTCAGCAAGTAAAAGAACAACAAAGGAAAAAAATGTTTGCATCACCGACAGCTATAATATCTACTACCTCTAAACTATAGGAAACATTTCCAGAATAGTGAGAAAGAGATGAAGACTTGAATAAAAATGGGCAAATGATTATGATCACCTCCCAGTGATTACTACTGAGATTTTGGAGTAGAGAATTTGAGGGGCATTTACAAATTGGGGAATTCACCCAATTTGTACAAGTACTACAAGCCTAGTCTGATGGTGAATCCTTGGCTTGGCTTTCTGGCTTTTAAAAAGTCTAACCTGAAATTTCTTATGAAAGTTCCAGCAAAACCAACTTAAAAAGAGTCTATATGGCCCATAACTATTGCTGTACTTTATGCAAATAATCAGGCCAAGTGAAATGAGACTAATGTCCCTTGCTATGGGACATTAGCTGAAGCTACCCCTATGACTGAAAGACATAAAATAATATTGACACCTGAAACTCACACATGAAATACTCATGCTGTCTCGGGTGATGTGAAGGAGAGGCAGGAAAAGCTTTTCCTTTTGAGCCATTTATAACTTAGAGAAATTGAGTAAAGTAACCTTTTGTGAGCAAAATTTATCTTTCTCTCTGCCTGACTGCTCTAAAATTTGGAAACAAGTTGTGAGTATTCTTATTTTATGGCAATATAGTTATTTGCATAAATTCAATAAGAATGTTTCCTTTTGTAACAGGAAACAATTAGAGACACTGGTTATTTTACCAAGGCTTTGACTAGAATGGCATATTTTCAGATATGACCAGACTGCTTTGAAGAATTAAGGTTGATTTTATAAAGTAAATAAAAAAGCCCCTTGGAAAGACTGGCCTGGTACCCTGTCTCTTATAAAGTTTCTGAGCTGTGGTAAGTAGAGAATGTTACTTTCTGATGACTTTAGGAACCTCAAGATATTTTGGGACGTGGAGAAGAGGGGAATTCACCCAATTCGTATGAGTACTATAAGCATAGTCTAATGGTGAATCCTTGGCTTGGCTGTAGGCTTTTAAAAAGTCTAACCTGAAATTTCTTATGAAAGTTGCAGCAAAACCAACTTACAAAGAGTCTGTATGGCCAATAACTGCTGCTGTACTTTATGCAAATAATTATGCAAAGTAAAATCACACTAAAATTTATTTTGCAAATAAATGGGCCCTACTATGATTTATCCTTGGTAGAAATGGGGAAATTGGAGAGAAAAAAAAAGTGTTTCAGGAAAAAAAAAACTATGGTATGCTTGTTATTAGATTCTAGCCCTAACCATTGTTTTTGAGTTTTTCTACAATTTGAACTAAATTCTGAATTATTTCCTGGTTATAACAAGTCCCTAAAGAAGAACTGGATTTTAATTTTCTTCATGGTGGTTTTAGTTGGCTCCCTACTGGAATAGGTTCTTTTTTATTGTTGTTCTAGCACATAAATTCTTTTGGTTGTAATCCTCATGTACATTATATCAAATTATTAACGTTATGTATCTCTTGTCTTACTTCTTCTGAGAAAATCAAAATCACAGTATTCCGAAAACTAGCGATGATTCAAAGCCTGAAAATCTCCCTCATTTGGAAACCCACTAGGCCTGATCTGTCTTCCATTGCCAAGGCACTGCTACTAAAGTTACACAATATCAAGTACCCTCCCCCAAAGGCTCAGGGAGCATTGTGGAGGAGGACAGTGTGTGAGATTGTAAGAGCTGGATTGTGGGGTGGACTGTGGAGGCTAAAGCAAACTCCATCTTGGATGCTACCCGCCATGCTGCCTTCTGACTAACCCCTGTTCTGGGAATGCCTCTAGGATACAGACTTTACTATAAATCCTGCCTTTAGATCAGAACAACCCTGCCCATAAATCCTGACTGTAGGCAGATTCACACAACATTCTTGCTTCTCCCTGAGGGGATGGGCTTCAGCTGTCCTACCCATTTCTTCCTCTCACCACCACTACAGGAGACATGGCTTCTGTCAGTAAGTCCCTAGTAAATGTTTCTTTCTGAGAAAAAAAAAATGGGCAAATGACATTAGCAAGTCATAAGAGAAATATAAACAGCTAAATAACATTAAAAAATGTTTAAAGTCACCAGTAATTTAGAAACTGTGAATGTAAACAAGATATTTTTACTTACTGGATTGATAAAATTTACATGATTGATCATACTCAATACTGATGAGGACTGAAAAAAAATTGGCTATTCCTTTATAATATGCATCCCTGTTGACTAAGCAATTCCATCTCTAAGACCTCCCCATAGTTTGCTCAGCCCATATAACACATACTCTCTCACACACACATAGACACACACTGCAGCATTGTTTAAAAATATTAAAATTCTAGAAATAAAAACAAATAGCCATCAAAAGGAGATTATTTGAAATAAAGAATCTCTATCGTGGATGAAGCCATTAGAAAGGACTTACATCTATATACAACGAACCAGGACGTTGTCCGAGTTGGAGGATTAAGTGAAAAGAGTGAGTTGTGGAATAACAAATAAAGTATGACTCCATCCTTGTACTATGAATACATGTGTATTTAATGTATACTGGCATTCACAAGAAAAAATATGGAACAACAGTCACTGGATTTTTCTCAGTTGTTCTCTCAAGGGTGGGATCATGAAGGTCTTTCACTTTGGTATAATCTGTCAGAAGTATGTATCACTTTATAATCAGACAAGTTATACTTTTTTTAAGCCTAGAAGTTTTGAATAGGCCCCAGATTTGCACCCTAACCCTGACAATTTCTACATGTGTGAATTCTGATAAATTACTTTATTCTCTAAGTCTGTTTCTCCAGTCCAAAATGAGAACTTTTTTTTTTTTTAAAGTAACGAATACACTTTTAATTGATCTCAGATAAAAATTACTTGGGAAAGGTCAGTAATCACTTTAGCCCTACTGTTAGAGCCGTATCCTGAACAGCCTTGAGGAACTGGGTTACCTGGCTGTTTTCACTATTTCACATCATCCACAGTACTAGAAAAAACAAGGCATCGAATCAGGTTAGGTTAAATGCATGGTTGGCAGCCAAATCCAGTCTCTTATATTCCATATTTTTTCTTTAGCTCTTCTACTTTGTTGATGTAAGCTTTCATGGCATCTTCCTTGGTAGTCCCTTTCAGCTCATTCCAGGCATCCCACTTGGCCTTGCCTTTGAAGTCCAACATCCCAGGCCATCCTGTATTTACATTGCCCACAGTCGCTTGTTTGTAGTGGCCGTAGATGAACAGCATCCTTGCCTCCTGTGCCCTCCTTGCCTCACAATCTTAAGGTAGTAGTAGTTGTAGTAATTATTCAAGAACTTTCTAAATCCAGAGGGGCTGGTCTGGCCTGACGGCTGAGCTGGGTAGCCTTCATGTTACACACCATAACATGCAATTGCATCATAAGACCAATTTCTCAGCTACAGACCTTCAGGGACATAGAGTTGGAGAACCCTACTGCATAAACCCTTCAAAGTTGACCCTGCTGAATTCAGGGTCCCCAAGTCCTCACCTGTGCTTCCTTCTGCCTTATCGTTGAAAAAGCAGTCTCCTTTGCCCACCTGTTCCTTGATCCTCTGTTTCTGGACCAGGTACTTTGTGTTCCTAGCTCAAGTGTTCATTTGTTTGCATCTGGCTGGTCCCCTGCTCAAAAGCGCACAGTGGTCACCTAGTGCCTGCCAGAACAGGTCTTACCCCCCTTGCCGGCCCTTCAGTGTCCTCGAGATGTGACCTATTTCCCCTCCTCTGCGTTTTGCGCTGCTCCCTAATGTCTTCCTCACTTCCCTTTCACGAAACCCATCTCTGCCCTAGCCAAACATCTTCCCTTCGGAAGGATGTATGACATTATCTCTAAAAATTCCCACCAGCTCTGTGTTTTCTGATTCCATCCATGAAAACACAGGTATTATTAAGAACATGAAAGGCAGTATATTGGGCCTTTCTAAGAACACGAAGGTAGCATTGATGCATACGTTATTACATGAAAAAGTCTATGAAAATCGGAATAAATGCTCAAAACATAAAAATAGAAGCCAGAATTTGTATATAAAATTAGATTTAGCTCTTAAGTAGATTTAGCTCTTAAGTAGATAAAGCACTCAAAGGGTGCTTTACTAACCACCTGCATCAGAATCTCCTGAGAAGATCCTCAAAAGGAAGGCTGCCGGGCTCCACCCAAATGTTTCATATAATAATCTCTGGGCATGGATGAAGACATTTTCTTTTTTTGAGACTAGTTTGAGAATCACTGCCCAAGTTACTTTTCCAAGTCTTTCAATAATAATAAACTTGACAAAAGAAAAATAACTATATATACCATAAGAATATGATAGTTATACTTCTTTCAAGATCCACATTTTAATTTCTAGAATTTTTTATTAATTGGGAAAACAAAGTTCCACACTCACCAATGATTCCAAGTGACTTTAATTTTATTTATTTATATATTTAGCTTAAGTACTATATAGATTCTGTAAGCAGTTTTCTGCTTCCTTTGAACAGGAACAGTAACATATGAAGGGCTTACTCTAGGCCTCTCTTTTCTGATCTCATCCCATTCACCCTGTCCATTTGTTCCTATTGTTAAAAAAAAAACTTACAGAACAATTTATAAATCAACCTTTCAAGGACAAAACAAATTGGAAAAAGAGCTGGAGTCAATCCACCAGAAGACTGAAGGATGAACTCACAGACATAAAGGTCTCTCTATAGTTCTTCTCAGTTATTAAAATGCACATCTCTAGTTTTGAAAGGTATGGTTCTAGTGACATGATAAATAAAATCGCAGGGTCCTTAGATGAGCTGAACCTAGCCATAATCACCACTCCTGATTATATTTTCCTTATGCTTTTAATTAAAGGTGCACAGGTGCCTATCGCCCCAGCCATTCAACTCTGAAATGTAGCAACCTCAAAAGGAACCCACGCTGGAACATCTCTCAGAGCAGAGACGAATGCAAAACAGGCAGGCGGAGTTCACAGGAAGCCAGGAGGATTAAAAATGAGTCATCACCAGCCTTCAGTCTCTAAATTAACCCAGAGAATCATCAAGTCACATAATCAAAATGAATAATTTGTGATGGATCTCTTAGCGGTTATCTCTTGTATGAGCTTTTGCTGAATCTTTGGTTCAGTTACTGCAATGCCTTGAAACATAAGTCTAGCAAAAGTTTCAAAAATAAAACACAATGCCAAACTCACCAAATCTCAAATTCTGTCATCCTTAATCAAGTTAAAACTCATGCAATTTTATTAAATATAAGTTTCTTTAAAAATAATTGAACTTGAAATAAGGAAATGTGTAATTTACACAAAAGGGTAATTCAAAGGATGAAAGAGTATATTTTTAAACATGAGATTTAACAATTTTCCTCCACGAAATAATTAATATTTTACCAATGAACTTTATACAAGACCAAGAAAAACTTTCACCTACTTAGAAAAAAAACAGTGCCAGTTATAGATTTCTGAAAGTTATGAGAACAAAGAATTATAAGGATCAATTAATAAAGTCAAAATTTTGGAATCAGTAAGGGTAGATCCTAAAGCTCTGGAGGAATTGAGAATTTTACATTCTTCACTGCCACAGCGGTCTTCCCTCCTATAGTTAAAATCTGGCCTCTTATAATTAGACACAATCACTTCAACAAGTCAAAGAACAGTTAAAATTCACTCTGCCGTTACTCTATAAAATATTCTGAATAAGCTGAATTTAAAAATGATCAAAAATGTTATCATCACTCCACCATGGCTTACGAATGGGAGAAATCTGAGATTCTGGGAATGTAGAGAAGGATGGATGGCATAGAAGTTTTTCAGAATCCTAAAACTCCAGAATCTGATACATTATATTAGGGAGGCATACCCTCCCTACCTCCAGCAAAGAATCAGTCAATGTAAGGAGAAATGTATGTGTTGTATATGCCAACTGTTAGGCAAAAAACCACAAAACCCCAAACACACAAAAAACATACACACAAATTGGATACTTCTTAATAAAGAACTTACTTAATTAACGAAAAACATTATTTACAAAATACCAAACGTCAAGGCAAAATAGCAAAAACTTTTTGTAATAATCTGGGTACTGATTCTAAGCCCTGAAGCTCCATGAGGACAAGCCCCTACTTTTCTTGCTCCGATCAGTATCCCCAGCATCTGGCATGCAGTACAGGGGCCAGGGGTCTGGGTTTAACTCCCAGCTCAATCACTTACCAGCCTCCCATAATGGGCAATTTACATAGTCTCTTTGTACCTCGATTTTTAAATCTGCAAAATGGTACCTGTTGCATAACTTTGTTCTAAAAAGTAATAATAACAAACACATAAAGCCTTAACTTTGTGCTAGACATTGTTCTAAGCACTTTTCACTTACACTTATTTATTCACTGAATCCTCCCCAAAACCTTATGAGATAGAAACTAATATCCCAAATAAAAGATGAGGAAACTGAGGCTCAGAGAAGTCAGTAACTTGCCGAAGACACACAATTAGTAAGTGGCAAAAAAATGTTATCTTTTGAACCACTCCATCATCCTTGAGAAAATGTGTGTCAAAGCTCAGTACAATGCCTGGCATAGAGCACGTGCTCAATAACTAACATTATACTTGCCAGATTCTGAAGTTACACCAGGGCTCAGCAGGAAAGAGCGCTGTGATCAACTGGTGATGCCTATGTGGGTGTGGGATTTATTAATGACCACATCTGTGCCACAGGTTTGCAATCCCTCTTCCATATAAAAAAAGAATGCTAAGGTCTGAGTGCCTGGAGTTTCCCTTCTGTATCTCACAGTCCTTGGGATCTGATGTCAGGCTGTCATCATCTCACACCAGATTATTGCCCCTACTCCTTCCTAGTAATCCTCCCCCCACCTAATTGCCAAAGTGCTCTTCTGAGCACTTGCTCCCTTTCAAGGATCCTACATTTGGCTACCACGTCAAATCGAAATTCCACTCCCCGGCTTTCAAGGGCCTAAGAAGACACGAAGGGAACATGTCTCTACCTTTCATTCAAGTGCTCAAGTGGCGACATATCAAATAAATACTTGATAGGAATGGCCACTTTTCATTATGCAGAGCAGTGTTTGGGTGACTTCAGAATGGTGATATGCAATTTTTTATTTTATGTATTTATTTTTGCACATGGCCCAATAAAAAAATGAAATATTTCAGGATCTCATTTTATTTTTATTCAAAATGAAATAACTTCATCTGAGAAAGACATGAAAGGATATCAAAGAGAAAAGCTGCATTACTATAATAAACCACAATGTTAACATCCAGGTAAATTTTAGATAGTTTCCTAATCTTTCACACTGAAGTTAGAACCTAAATCACAGGGAGACCCTCTAATGATTAGAGATTGAAAGCTGGAACTAAAACAAAAAATGTCATTAACATTCTTAATATTCAAGACCAAACAAGGTACCCATTTCCAAAAGAGTGCCTTGAAAGTTTAACTAGAGCAAATCAAAACATAAGAATTACTGGTGCTTCTATCAAGGGACTCCTTTTAATAAACAAAAGTTACTAAGGCTGAACTAATGTCTCTAAACTAACCACATCAATGGATAAAAATAACATGGAATTAATTTAAAATTTAGAAAGAGAACAAGCAACATGGGCTTTGAAGATTTAGCAACATGCCAAATGTTTAATCAGCCTCTCCACTTGGCATGAGGAGATGCAAGATTGTACTAGAAGTTCATCTGATTTGCTTAGGAATGCAAATAATTTCCGACAAAAGCCACATCCAGATGTAGCTACATCCAGATTATTCCTGAGTTGAATGTTCTGATGTCAACTCAGGATTTCTGAATGTACACTCACACATCCAACTGAACAGTTCACATGTCCAGATAGCTGGAATATGCAAGTGAACAGGTACCAATACAGTGGTTTTTGTTTGTTATTGTTTTGTTTTAGAGGGATTGTTATTCTTCCTTCAACTGAGCAAGCTGGTCTTCTTAGTTGAATGTATGAACTGCAATTCAATTTGATAAAATGTTTCGTGATTTATATAAAAAAAAAAAACAATGCCAGAAGAGGTGATGTAGCTAGGTTGGGAAGAGAAAGACATTTTAGATTTGCTACTTATTTAACAAACATTTATGGAACAGCTGTAAGCCATCAGCCCTAAGGGATGCGATGGAAAGCTGGCTCTAATATCTTCAGGGACAACCATGAGTCATTTCTCCTAGTTTCAGTTGAAGCCACCTACAAATTTTTCACAGGGTCAAGAAAAAATGTTAGCATTAGACAGAATCGCAAATTCAGTAGATTAATTAAAATGTCTCTAATTGGTAGATGTATCCACCAGGAAAGTGCCTGGTACTTTCTGGGCAGCATCTACATTATTTCCTCTCACATCTCTTCTATCGCTTATGTTTTTGCACGAGAATTATCAGGCTTTTCTTCTCTGTAAAATTCAATCTCACTCCCTGGATTGTAGCTATAAGTAGGCCTGGGAAGGGTCCTTAAAGGAGCAACATGATCGAATTGAGCTAATTAAGTCCTATGTGCTGAAAGTAAGAAAAAGTAACAATTATTAACAATCCTTTATAACTATTTTTGTCAGTCTTTCTCAGGAACCAACCCAGAGATACCCTTTCCTCCAGGAGCAAATCTCTCTGCTAAAGACACCCTCAGGACACTAGTATCTTCGCTACTCCCTCCAACGCTCCCACAGGCAATAAGAATCCTACGAAACATGGCAAAAGTAGGTTAGAAACTGGCCTAGATGACTGACATATGGGTAAAGGCCACCTGCCCCATAATTTGAATGGTGATCACTTTACAAAATAGGATTAAAGAAACAAGTTTCTTCTTCAAATTTCCAAGAACGAGCTGATACATAAATTATAGCCCAAGTGTATTCAAAAGCACATTGCCAAGTGGCAAACAATTTTGCTGTATTTACCCTTGAACAGAAAACAAGCAGCCAGTTTATTCTCCAGGTAGATTCCAGTAACATTTCATGCCTTTCAATGAAGCTCTTAAAGGTGTAAATGGTAAACAAAAAGAGCCTACTGCTCAAGGACATTAACTTGTGTTAAAAATAAATGTAAATATTTATAGTGTAGCTACAAAATGCCCACTACAACCCAGTCAGAATACATTCTTGAAGTTCAATATAGCATCCATCCTGAAAACATAAAATTACCAATTGAAACAAGGTCTGGAAAAAGATAAAACACCGTGGCTTAATCTCTGTGTAAAACAACCCTCAACAATTACCCTCAAAAAACTGAAACAGAAAATCAAACATTCAGGTGTACTTTATCTGCTGGAACAAATGTGCATTATTAACCTTGACAGGGCCTTGAACGAGACCACAGATCAACATCCCAGTGATATCCACTATATTTTTGGAAACGTCCTTAAAACCTAGGACTTCATGTTAGTCTCAGCGATTAGCAGACGTTGGAAAGCAGTGTGCTCGCTGGGGCTTACTTTGAAAGATGTCTGCTTTACTTACCACCAAACTCTGACTTCCAGAAAGCAAGCCACCCAGCCCCACCCCTCAACATTTAAGATTTCTTTCAGTCTTCTAGGTCAGGTTTCCTTTCCTGAATTATTTATTCCTTATAAAATTTTTCTTTTAAACTTCAATAATTATAGACCCATAGGCTCTGGGCTATACACGGTGTGGGGTGTTTTAGAGAAAGTTCTGGAAAATTATGTTTTAGTAGTGACATACCATTTCTTTGTGCATCACATTGGGGGTTTTCAGGGAAGGCTTAGATTATTCAGGTGAGGGAAAATGTCTTAAAAGTCTCTGATAAATGGTAAAAGTAACATCACCTCATAAGGTGTGCCACACGCTCCACAGGAGTAAAGGTCTGTTTTTCTAACCCTTGTCCATTCCTCCTTCACACCATGCACTGCCAAAGACAGTGGGGTGGGCTCTCTGAATGTCGACATCCTCCCCAGGGCTGCATCCCAAGTCTGAACCAGAAACCCACGCGCGCCCACGTCTAGGTCGCGACCCTAGTCCCGCCCCGCCACCAGGAGCCACAGCTTCCTGCCTTCCCTATCAAGGTGACACTAACCCCTGGGGGGCCGGTGAGGGGCCCACAGAGGCAGCACAGGAGGAGGCGGCCGATCGCAGGACTGGCAGGAAGGAAGCGAGCAGCCGCCGAAGCGCATTTTCTTCCCCTGGAGCAAGCCCGGGACCGGACGTCGCCAGCGGAAGGAGGGCCAGCGCGCGCCAGGCCGCGGGGCACACGCAGCCGGCGTGCGCACTTCCCATTGCGAGGCGCGTTCACACTCGCAGCGCGCGCGGCTACTCACCAGCAGCCCTTGATGTCTGGAGCCCGCGTGGGACGGCGACTGCGGCGGCTGCCCCCGCGCCTGCCGTGTGGCCTTGGCATCCGTCTGGCCGCTGCAGCCGGGACCCGGTGGCTTTTGCTGGAAGGCACTGCAGCGGGGTGATACCGGCAGCCAGCGAGGAGGCGCCCGCTCGCTGGCCTCGGCCGTGCCGCCTCCCCCTCCTCCTCTGCGGACCGGTGGAGCTTTGGTGGCTCTGCTCGCTCGGGCTCCGTGCGTTGCTCTCCTCGTCGTCTTCCTACTCCTCGCTGTCGGACACCCCAGCGCAGGGGGCGAACAGCACCCTAGCAAACCCACGCGCAGGCCGGCCGGCCCCGAGCCTGCAGCAGTCGTCCCTGCTTGCCGCCGCTGCAGGAAAATAAATTGTCACTGCGATGGTCCCGGCCTCCCTTGCCCCAGCCCCTAGGTGCCGCCTCCGCCTCTGCCTCCGCCCCCTCCTCCGCCGTGGCGGCCTCCCGCATTCTGCGGAAACAGCTCACAGGTGGAAGCAGGTCCCCAAGGATGGCCCAGAGCAAGAGTGAACCAGTCGGGCGCGACTTTCCCTTATGAAACCCTGCACGTCACCTCCTACACCCCCAGCCCGGGACCCCCTGGACTCCCCTTTGCTCCACTATCAGTTTCACAGAGACAGACAGGAGTGGTGCTTTTGGAGACTGCAGAGTACACAAGCCTTGACGCGTCCGTGAAACTGCCACTGGAGTCTGGCGAAGGACAGGATTTGAGTGAAAATCCCACTTATACCTTATGTTAGGAATTCTATTTTGAGATTTATCCGTAACTGGATACACCTACGTATCATGAAACACCTTAGCTCTCCCTCCCTTCACCTTTGTGTACTTGGGAAATACAAACTATTATGATCTCTCTTAGAATGATGTTATATTATTATCACGTGCAATGTTTTTACCACAGTGTTGGCACGGTGCCAGGCACTCGGTACAAGTAATCTTACTCCATGTGCTACAGCCTTATATATAAAAGGTACTCTTATTTTTTTCCGTGTGAGACAGAGAGAAGTAATTGATGCCAGGTTACCCACCTAGAAAGTGGTAGAAGCTAACATTTAAACTATAATCTGACACCGAAAGCTGTTTCTCTTGGCTGGACAGATTCTATTAATTTATAAACATTCTATGAACACTGCTGCTGCTGGATGAAACACATGTGATTTTCTTGAGCTTACTTGGGAGGGTACCTCCAAGTGAAAGAAGTGTCTACAGAGCCGGGTGGTGGAACATTGGCTTTCTTAGTTAGCTTTTCATCTGGAGACCAAACTTCTAGCCCTGGCTCTGTCACCAACTGAGTTATTTGGTCTTAGGCATTTCACCTTCTTAGACCTCATCTTCCTACATTGATTTTTAAAATGAGAAGGTTTGATTGTTAGAAGTAACCTGTAGCCTTAATTTTTAAGAAGCAACGGTGTTGTTCTATTTCTAATTTTGAATTTGGTTCCAAATCTTAAAATCAGTAAATTTCACAAAAATTCAGACATTTGGCATGTTCTAAAAAATTGTAAGATCAGTGGGTTCTAGCAACCGCCAGCTGGTGCTAAGTAGCAGGTGTCTGCCTTTGGACTGGGAAGATTTTCCACCAACCTCACCACTCAGTTTTCCACCAATCTCACCACTCCATACACCCATACCTCACTGACATTTGAAGATATGATAGATATTTAAGTTTGCAGTTCTGGACCAGATGATGTCATGACCTACTGGACAATCTAAAATTCAGTGATAAGAAGTTTAACCAGATTCCTGAAAAGTATTATAAAACAAAAAATTCCACGTACATATTTATAGTGGTCATTGATCATTAAGGCTAGGTCTTTCTACCTAGCATCCAAGTTCCCATAAAAGCCAAAATGGCCCAATACTCACTGTCCCCACCCTGTGGCAGCTAGGGCACCATCATGGGACCTAAGTTCAGCCTCAGTGGTTCCTGTCCAGTTCTTTGAATCTGGATTCTGTTGTTCAAAGAAGAGACATTTTAGAAACAACTCCATTATCTGCAAAGTGGCTTTTGTGTCCAAGGACAGTAGTGCCAGAGGTGACAGGTGGTAGTATCTACTGTGGCAGTGCCAGTGGTGTCATAAGTGGGCTGTTTGAGTAGTGTGACCTGTTCTAATTCCAGCTGCCAAGCTTCCCTGCCTGTGTGAGGAGCCCGGTTCTCCAACCCTCCTCTTTGGCATGACATCTGATGACCTTCCGATATATTTCTCCTCTTACTAAGTTAGCCAGAAATGATTTCAGTGTTTGCCACCAAGAACTCTGATATAGCAACTTTTGGGGTGATTGGAGCTATGTCTCCCTTTTATTAATTGAGTTAATGAAGAGTGAGCACCCAGGTATTTATATAACTTTTATCTGAGAGACTTTTTAAGCATTCTATAGTTTTACTTGTATTTTTAAAGATTCAATCTCAATGGTACTAGAAATGCAGATTTTTTAAAAGGTAGAGTTTTTCAACCTTACCAATCATATTAGCAAAGATTGCTTATAAATAAACATTTCTTCATTATTGCTGAGGGTGCAATGAAATCAGCCCTCTTATCTGGTGATGTCATTTTGGTACACTGCCGGGAAAGGAATTTGTCAGTTATAAAATCTACTTCCTTCTACCCCTGGTAATTCCACTTCTAAGAAGCAGTTTATCCTAAGGATATCTGATACGTGTAATAAGATTTCTCCACTGAGATATTTATCACTAACTTTAGGCATTAAAATCATGTTTATGATGGGTTTTTAATGACATTGAAACTGCTTATGATACAATGTTAAGCAAACAAGAATGCAAAATTATGTATACATATAATCTCAAGTTGGTAAAAATACAGGAAAAACTCTAGGAGAATTTATTAAAATTACCTCCTACATATTAGTTATCTAGGGCAATTATAATTAATCTTCTTTATGCTTTACTATAATTTTAATTTTTCTATAAAGGGCATTCTTTTATTTAGGAAGAAGAATTTTTTTTTTTTTTTCGAGACAGAGTCTCAATCTGTTGCCGAGCTAGAGTGCTGTGGCGTCATCCTAGCTCACAGCAACCTCAAACCCCTGGGCTCAAGTGATCCTCCTGCCTCAGCCTCATAGTAGCTGGGGCTTACAGTTGCATGCCACTGCACCTGGCCAATTTTTCTATTTTTAGGAGAGACCGGGTCTTGCTCTTGCTCAGGCTGGTATCAAACTCCTGACCTCAAGCAATCCTCCCACCTTGGCCTCCCAGAGTGCTAGGATTAAAGGCATGAGCCACTGGGACCGGTCAGAAATGTTTAATAATTAAAATAAACAGATCTGGCAGCCAGATAAATATGAAGTTGAATCAATCAAAGTACTTCATTCATAATAAGTACATTATAGATATTGGAGAAAGGAACAAAGATAGGAATAAAGAAGGGAGGAAGGAAGGGAAGGCACATTATTTCACAAAGAAGAGTGCTGAATTGAGGGATTGTGACTTCTTTGTCATTTGCTTAGTTGATGGCATATGTTAAAATAGGGCATTACATTCTAAATTGCTTTGTTAAGCAATATTACATTTGAGTATTTCCCAACTGATGACAAGTGACAAAACATTAATACCTTCCTCACTGGATGAGTAATATGGAGCCAGAACTCAGATTTTTTTCCTATCTCACATCAGAGATAACTCTGTTCTGAGAAGCTGGAATAGCTTCAGGGCATTTGTATTCAAGTCAAAGAGGATCCTTCTTGCCCCTGAGTGGTCATAATAGGGATGTCTGCCACTCTCTTTGTGGCACCTCAAAGCCCAAGAGCATAGAGTCTCTAGTCTCCCCATCTGTCAGCATCCTAGTTGAATTTCATTTCTTGCATTTGACAATACAAAGAGAGACTATGCAGAGTTAAATGTACATTAATCAGAAAGCTAAAACTACTTTCACGTACTGTTCTCTTCACATCGTTTGGTGTATGTGCATAACGTGGTGTGGTCCCTAGGGTAATATCACTGGGCATTCTTGCTGACACCAGACAGGCTGGAGTCCGTGTCCTTTGTTTGAAATTCAGAATGTCCTGGCTCTGGATTGTCTCTAAAGTCAAAAGTCTCCAGGGAAAGACGAGAACTAAAATACCCAATTGATTCTGTTGGAAAAAAAATATTCATCTCAGAGATTATTATGCACTTAAAAGTATAGGCTTCAGAAATTATCATATTCTTAAAAACACATGTTCTTAAGATTCTGGCTTTGCTATCGTTTATACCATTGGTTCTCAAAGTGTCACCCGGGTTCCCTATAATCCCTTCAGACATCTGCAAGGTCAAAACTATTTTCATGACAATACAAATACATTATTTGACTTTTTTCCTCTCATTCTTTCATGAGTTTGCAGTGGAGTTTCTCAGAGCTACATGTATGATGTCACCACAGCTAGAATGTTAATTTTTGTTTTATTTCAGAAAATAATTATATTGTAATAAAAATGTGATATGTAGTTTAACATGTAATTGGTTTATTATTGTTTAATAAATTAATAAAAAGCATTTTTAAGTTTCTGTTTTATTTTCAGACATAGTAAAAATGGACAAACATAACTCACAAAAACAAAAGCTCTCTGGAATCCTTTATAATTGTAAAGATACTTTTTAAAAATATAAAGAAGCCTTGAGGCCAAAGAGTTTGCAAAACAATGGTCTATGCCATTAGGGAGCTGGTAAGTTCCAAATAACTTATTTCCCATTTGAGGAATTATAACTATGGTAGTTTAGCCCGTGTCACTAAACACAGGAAGCAATGCTTCTAAAATGGAAACGGCCGGCACATTTTATTTTTTCCACTCATGTGATTTGATTTGGTGCTCTCTTCCTGTTAGTTACTTAAACTTAGACAATTTTGCTCCCTTATGTTCCCATATCCAGAAACGGGATGAGATTTGGGAATATCTGGAACCTTGTCCTCTTCTGCTGTTTACAAACTGCCCTGGGCCTATTCTGTCTGAGCCTACTTCTTTCCATGGGAAACGCGAGAATGGTTGCTCTAGATAGCTCTTAATGTATGGAGCTAGTGACTATCAAAGCATTCTGAAAACGATAATGTACTTTGTAGACATAAGGCTTACTACCACTAAACATTTCAATATACAGGCAGATATTTGATGAAAAATGTAAACTCTCTCTTTGGTCGATATTATTTGATCCCTTGGATTTAGGTACAAAAGACATTGAATGTGGACCAAATATTAATAGTGTTTGGGGTGTTAGATTGTTTTTTTTAAGCTTTTTTTTTGCAGGCTGATTTGCAGATGTAAAATATGTGCATTGAAGGACAGAAAGGTGGAGGGAGAGCAGGAGGGAGGTGGTGAAACAGTACCTGACTCTCACAGTCAAAATATATCCTGTAACATCTCCCGTGGGGCTGCTCCAATGCACTAGAGATCCTTTCATCATAGACTTTTGCTATTATTTAACAGTTACTCAATAGATTTGAGCAGCTTCCATTTAAAGGAAAAGTGCTACATATATAAGATGGCATTGTACTGGTTATTTAAATTTAATATTAATATTTCTTTGGTCAACAGAAAAAATACATCTTCTGTTTATAGAAAAATGTCACTGCTGGAGATTTTACTAGAGTAAATAATACTATCTTAAAATACAACAGTTAAATTTATCTATGACTATATAAGCAAAGACATGACCTTTTCCAAGGACAAATATTAAAAATAGCAGATCCCTAAATACATATTTAGGCATGTGCTGCTGGACTTAACTCTTAGGCTCATAAAGTTGATAACACTTATATCTTAGCCTGCTCAGGCTGCCATATCAAAATACCACAGACTGATTGGTTTAAATAACAAAAATCTGGGCTGTTCGCCATGGCTCATGCCTATAATCCTAGAACTTTGGGAGGCTCAGGTGGGAGGATTGCTTGAGCCCAGGAGTTTGAGGCTGTGGTGAGCTATGATGACTGTATTCCAGCCTCAGTGAGAGAGCAAGACCCTATCTCAATCAATCAATCAATCAATCAATAACAGATATCTATTTCTCACAGTTCTAGAGGCTGGGAAGTCCAAGATCAAGGTGTGAGCTGATTCAGTCCTGGTCAGGGTCCTCTTTCTGGCTTGCAGACTGCTGCTGCCTGCTACTTTCTAGCTGTGTTCTCATATGGGGGTGGGGAGAGAAAGAGAGAGAGAGAGATCTGTAAGGCCACCAATCCTATCAGATCAGTACTTGATCCATATGATCTAATTTAACCTTAATTACTTCCTAAAAGCCCTATCTCCAAATATAGTCACGTTGTAGGTTAGAGCTTCAACACGAATTTTGGGAGGATACAATTCAATTCATAGCAATTTATTTGCCATTTGAAAGTAAGTACAACACAGAACCTGAATGAAACCACATAGTTTCATACCAGTCCCTTAGAAACTACAGCATTCTTTGTACTTCAAAGAAGTACAAACAATCATGGATCTGTCATTTTATACATTGATTTATTCAGTTTCTCTGACTGAATGTCAAACTTTGCCATCATAATTTACTCTGTTATAATATATTGCTTATATTTTCAGAGACTTGAGTAAACACAAACACACAGCCCTCTCCAAAAAGAAAGGGAAATTCTAAAAGGTTGTTAATAGTGTCTTTCTTTGACTTAATAATTTTATTTTAATCAGAGGAAACTTTATCATTCCTTGAGGTGGAAAACAAGGAGCATTCGGAACAAGAAGAATCTTTAAGTGTTAGGATCAAAAGATACCAGAGACATCATCTAGTTCAACTTCTTCATTTTACAAAAGAGGAAACTGAGATCATGAAAGTGGCAGTGACTTATCCAAGTCACTGAAGATTGTAATACCAGTCTAATCTTCTATCTGTTCCATTATGATTAGGAAACTTGATTGGCTTGCCGCTAGCTAGTTTTACTAGATTCTAACTTTACTGGTTGTACATTATTTTCCCAGGCATGATGTCAGTTGGTTCCCTTAACAATCCTGTGAGACAGGAAGTGTGTGTATCAGGCCAGAGGATGAAGGATTGTGTTTCTAGAAGTGGTGCACAGAATGGAATGGAGGGGAGAAGATTGCAGATCTGTAAAATGCATCACAACAGGGTCAGAATTAAAGTGGAACTCAAATGCCACATAGAAGCAAATGGGCATCACTTACATATTATAAAGGAATAAGTGATTCTGTGGAAGTTGGATATTAAGAGGCAGAGTAAGCACAAAAAAAGTGGGTACTTTGGTTGAAAGGATTGTAGTTCAAGGGCAAGTTAATTACTTTCTCTAACCTTCAGTTTCTTGGTAAGTAAATACAATAGAACTCTTATGAAGATTAAATGAAATCACATCTATAAAGCACCTAGCACTATGTCTAAGACATGAAGGATGCCAAGGAGGTTTTTGAGCCTGGGGTACAAAAAGAGTGGTATTATCACTCCTGGAAATGAAAAACATAAAATAAAATCAAGCAATAGTAGTATACAGACTATAATGAGATGGTGATATATTTGAGATAAATGCAGAAGAGTCAAATGGAAATGCCTAGTCCTGAAAAATTAACCTCATGGTATACATTTGTGGATCATCTGCTGAGTAGTGACAGGTAAAACCCAGAAATGAATGAAAGCCTCAAAGACAGTGAGTGGGGAGGGCCTGAGCACCAGGGATACAACCTGAACAAATGTCCACCTATGGTAGGCAGTGGAAGGAGGAGGGGCCAGGCAAGGATGATCTTGGAAGTGAGGCAGAAATAACTGAGTATGGGGAATGGTAATTACAGCTGCTACATTTACTGACCCTTCTCCACCCCAGGCACTGTGCTGAGTGGTTTGCTTGTATCATCTCACCGTGTCCACACGACCCTATGTGGTGGGTATGTCACCACCTTCCTCATTTATGCATAAGAAAAGAGAGTGGTGTAGCCATGAGAAGAGCTGGCACTCTGAACCATGGGAGGGAGAATCTCCGGAGGCGGGAGTGATGGACAGGGCCACAGGCTGTAGAGGCAGCAAGAAGAACGAAACCTGAAAGAGGATAATTTGATTTTCCATTTACAATTCACTGGTGGTGGAGAGTACATTTTTGGAAGAGGAGTGGGCACATAAGCCAGGTTACAGGGAATGGACGAGTGAGTATAGGGAAGGAAATAGGAGTGACATCTGCAAGGCAGTTATCCCAAAGGACCATCAGGGCCTAGTAGCTTCTTCCTCCAGGTGGAGAAGCAGAGGGCAGCGGCTGGTAGAAAGAGGGTGATAGAAGACTATGGAAGACAGGCAAAGATATGAAGAGAGTAAGATCCTCAAGAAGGCAGGACAGGATGGGACCAAAAATGCAGGCAGGAGAATTGGTTTTCAAAAGGAAGAGGAACAAACTTGAGTCATGTTCTGCTACCTTGTAACTCTTTCTTAGCACACTTTTGCATTCAAAGAAATATCCATTCGGCATCTAAACTTTAGTGAGTCATATAAATCTTTACTGTATGTCACAAAGATGCTAAAGAAAGTGTTGGTGAAATCTTAACATTTTTTTCTTATTTTTAGTATCTTATAGATGGCAGCTGCTCCAAGGTTTCTGTTGTGTTCCTCCCCCACCCCAAGCTTTACCAATATCTCTCAAAAACAGCCTGTGCAGGGTTGGGTGTGACTGTGCGTGTGTGTGTGTGTGTGTGTGTGTGTGTGTCTTCCACTCCATTCGCTGATTTGGCTCTTTATTATGCAAATCAATGTAACCTCCTAGACTTATTTCCAGTTACCTGTTCTGATAATTATCCAGATTCCATACAAGGAGAGACCAGGAATTCATTCAGCAAGGAAAAGTCTCTCACTGCATCCTGCTACTCTTCAAGTCCAAGAAGAGAGTTGACAATTGTGAACATGTATAAACATTTATTCTTGCCACATATGCCTCTGAGGTAGAAGGAAAGGATGGAAAAAAAAAAAAAAAACTACAAAGACATTTAGGTGAGCCAGGTGTAGTGGTGTGCACCTCTAGTCCCAGCTACTCAGGAGGCTGAGGTGGGAGGTTCACTTGAGCCCAGGAGTTCAAGGCTGCAGTGAGCTATGATTATGCCACTGCACTCCAGCCTGGGCAACAGAGCAAGACTTCATCTCTAAAAAAGGTAAAAAATTAAAAAAAAAAATTTAAAAGATATTTATGTGGTATTCATCCAAAAATGAAGTTCTTTTAGTTGAAATCCCATCAGATAAAAGTACTCCTGGGAGACAGGAGATACCTTAACAAATTACTCACATAAAAGTTCAGTAGACACTTGTGCTCAACCAAGCAGCCATTATTGATTCCAAGAAAGTTAAATGTAGGTCTCCAGGTGAGATCTTTAGAAAGTTAAAGTTGAGTGGATGACCCTTTACACCATCTCAATCCAAGATATTCTTCTGTACTTGGATTATTAGAATGATAAACAAAAGCCATTTGGGCCGAAAGTGAGACTATTTATTCCATCAGTAAAGAGAAAAGGCTTTGGAGTCAGGCAGACCAGGGTTTGAATCTTAGTGCTGCCATTTTGCAGTTGTATGATTTTTGAGCCAGTGAATTAACTTCTTTGTTCCCTCATCTATGCAACAGAGATAATAATACTACTTTAAAGAAAGTTTGTAAATATTCGCTGAGCTGGTGTACTAGAGTGCTTAGCGCAGTGATCAACACTGTGGGTACCCAATAAATAATCATCATCACAGTTAGTAGTAAAAGAGAATTCGCGATTAGCAAGTAAAGGCTGAAACAAATGAATAGAGACATAGAGCTATTCATGCAGTAATAATAAGTTGCTTTGGGGTGGGGGATGGGGGAGGTAAAGTCTATGTATTTACAGGTAATTTAGCATGCAAAATATCCAAGCTTACTTTCCTGGACAAGGGTGTACTTTACTTATAAGCATTTGGTTACTCTTTCAGCCCTGTTGCCAGAGTTGAAAAGAGACATTTGCAATGCAGGCTGGACAAAGGAGATAAAATGCATCTGTCAGCAGATGTTTCATTAAGATCTGATAATAGCTTGATTAAAAGCTATATTGACTTAGCACAAGGAAGCTTTTGCAATAGAAATAACTTCCTCTAGCATTATCTCAGTGCCTGGAGAATGATTTGAATTCTGGAAGCTCTTGGATGATGGGGGAATGGAATTATGTTCAATCTTCAATTTCTTCTACTGTGCCTGGCCCCCTCCTCCTTTTTAAATTGAGTAGGAAGCCAAAAGATAATCTATAAGGTCCCTTCCCACTCTTAAGATCTATGATTCTTTAAGAGAGATTGCAATGTGATTTTTAATTAAGGTAAAATGTAGAAGCAGGAACATAATCAAAGTATCTCATCTTAAAAGGAAGATGATCTAATATATACAATTCCTCTTGGAAAATTTTTAGAAAAACATATTTTTTTTACTATAAGGGCAATGAAAAACATTTTAAGATAAGGGAGTCAATATTAAATTGTGAACTCTTTGAGAGGAAATTCTTCAACTATAATACGTTTTTAAAATAATTCTCATCATTGAAGTGTACACCAGCCAAAAAATATTAGCACTTAGGTTATTATTCAATTGATATAAATGTGCTTGTACAAATTGATGAACAAAAATTATGTCTTGGAAGAACTGAGAAACACTATTCTAGAAAGCATTATTGCGAAGTAGGAAATCAACAAATGGTTAAACTTATCAATGGTCCTCATGAAGCTTAGTTTCTTCATATAGATTAAGATAAAATTTTCAAGGTTCTAGAAACTTGCAGGCTGGGGATCCAACACCTTCAGAAACTGTATTATCTGGGGATTTTGCCCCAGGTCTGGGCCCTTTGAATGATACAGATACCCATTTTCTTTCTCTTTAAGACTGAACCCAAGAGAGATCTTACACCTGGCTTTGGTAGGTGGGAAGGTAGATAATTTACCCGACATCTAAGAGGCTAAATGAAACAGCCAAAATAAAGGACAAGAAATGGATGTATATAGATAGGCATTTTCCAGTGAGAAGTGACCACTTAAATATATTGGTCAGGATCAATAGTTGTGAATGAAAGAAACTAAGCAGAAAATACTGGCTAGAGCTGAAAAACTCCAGATGGGTCCAAGAATAAGGTTTGAAGATGATACCACCAGGACCAGTGGTGGAGATTATGCTGCAGAACTGGTCTAGTGAAGATCCCGGTGGCACTATCGTCAGATTGAGTCACCGCAATTAGCACTTCCAATTTCACCAACGCAGATTGTTGAATCTTGTCTTAGGAGATAATTTTCCATTGGTGCCTTCCATTTCTACAGATCTTGCAAGAAGGAGCACTGATTTCCTTTGTCCCAGATTATTTCTTCAAGTATGTATACATAGAAAAGCCTTGGAAGATAGAGATAATATTTTCCTCCAGAGCAAAGGGCAGGCATGAGTAATAGAGTCCTTTGTCTTTGATCCAAGGGTCTCATATCTTCAACATCATTTCTGAAACTGGCAGGTTAACTTGCTAGTCTGCAAGCAGCATAAAATCTCAAAAATCTTCACAAAGTTTGCACCTTTCTGCTAAAATTGCTGCCTTACTGCCTTTAGAAACTGGAAGCAGACCCTCAAATGGAACTTCTGCCCTTCTGAGTTTTCAATGCCAAGTTCAGGCAGTAGGTGTTTCTAATTCTTGGACCTTAGGTCATGTGCCTATTTCTGAGGTGAAAAGGAGTGTGAGAAATACAATACATATTTTTTCTTTTTTACAGTTTCCATAGTGGGAAAGTCCTCAAGCATAACTCACTCAGAATCACGGTCAAAATCATAGACAAATGTCCACTATAATATTAGTCATTGTGTATTTCTCAGATTGGTACATAAGAGGAATTCTTAGGACTCTGCCAAAGGTTAGTTCCAAAGAAAGAGATCTTTAATATCCCTCAGGCTTTAAAGTCCATGACTCTTAGCAGAGTTGTTTGTGCCATTTGGCAAAGATACACCAGATGGCACTCTAAGTGGTAATTATACTTCTGTTGTCTTTTAACTAAATTGAATGAGGGTTTGTTTTTCCCCTCATGGCCTGTTGATAGGAGGGCAAGTCAGTGCACATGAGAATCCTTCTAGGAAAAGTGGAGGGATATAGCCACATGCCAGGTTTTCCTATCATGCTTCCTACATAAGATGGTTTCCACTGGTGCTACGGATGATTCAGGACTGGGATGAGGCATGTGCTAACAGTGTCTAAGCCCTTCCATAACCATAGGTGGGACCCAGTCACCACCGCCTGGAATAACAAGAGAGGGGAAAGACTGAGGATGGGAATTCTCTGAGGATGGTGAGTTAGTGGGAGTGGGGAAGCATCACTCAGGGGAGAGGGTCCTAGAAAATCATATGTGTTGGGAATTATTTGCATGTTTAAGTCCATTTGTTCTATGGAAGGCTTGACCTGGGTGTGTGTGTGTGTGTATATGTTTTATTTTTAATTTAAGAGCTGTATACATGTAAGAACATGTACAGATAATAAGCTCAATTAATTATCCTAAAGTGATTAGGGTAATTACCTGTAAAATCATAACCAAGATCAAGAAATAGAGCATTGCCAACACCCCAGAAACTCCCTAAAGTCCTCTCCCAATTACTGTCCCCTTATGTTCCCCAAAGGTAACCACTATTCCGATTCTAACATCATGCATTTGTTTGCCTCTTCTAAAATGTATCAAACTGGAATTATAAGTACATATTCTTTTGTGCCTGGCTTCTTTTCTCAATATTA
>NW_012152285.1:4474740-4479689 GCF_000956105.1 Propithecus coquereli | reverse complement strand
CCTTTGGTATGTTTCTGAGTAGACCTGGATAAATAATATTATACAAAATAACAATATTTGTTGAGTTCTTGTAATGTGCTAAGCTACTTGTATACACATATGTTATTCAACCCTAGAACAATCTGCTGAGCTGTGTGCTATTAAAATATTTATTTTAATAGTGTAGAAATAGAAGCATAGTATGTAAGTTCCATGAGGCCAGAGACATTGTCAGTCTTATTGGCTACTATATTCTGAGCATTTAAAATAATGCCTCATACACAGTAGTTACTCAACACATATTTATTGACTAAATTAATAAATGGAAGTAATGTGTCCAATGTTCTCCAGCAAGTGGACCCAACTCTGAGTCTAAACCATATGGTCTTTATCTCTATGCTATACTATGGAAAAGAGAAGTGCTTCATTCAGTCCTTGCACTAATTGACGAGGCTCGACCA
The DNA here is from genome assembly GCF_000956105.1 of Propithecus coquereli. Lineage (NCBI taxonomy): Eukaryota > Metazoa > Chordata > Mammalia > Primates > Indriidae > Propithecus > Propithecus coquereli. Next base: position 4,479,249 of record NW_012152285.1, on the reverse strand, counting down.
AGAGTAAAATCCAAAAAGGGCAGTTGAGACCAGAGATGAATGGAGATTGAAAGGAAATGAGATCCATTAAAAGAGGAGTCCAGATGTCTTCCTGGGTTCTCTGGATCTCTGATGCGTTGATGCAAATGCATTATTGGCAGTCATTCAACCATGCATATCTGACCTAGCATTTAATATTCTGACTACACTATATAAATAACTTGGCTCTGAGCCTAATAAATGTGGCATTAGGAACTGGAAGGAACATTCAGGGTCAGTGAGTTGCCCCATTCAAGGCTGGTCCCTTCTTGCTCAAACCAGGCTTAGCCTCTTCTTGAGTCTAGGGAGCTCATATTAAGTACACTTTATTATATTGGCTTCTCCCTCTGTTTCCAGGGGAAGTTGTATCTGTGGAGAAACTTTGAATGTATGCACCACAGTCATAGCCCTACGTTCTCATAGTCTGATTATATGGGGAAAAGTTGGAGGACAGGGAAAGCTAATGGCCCCTCATTATTTGGTAGTCTAATCTGTGTTTCTTTACACAGTGGCTGTATCTCAAAAGAAGGTGAAAGAGAAGCTGGCAGCTCCTTAAAGCTTAGGTGCAGAACTGGCACATCATCCCTTCTGGCATCTCCTATTGGCCAAAGCAAATCCCAAGGCTAGCTCGTATTGATGGCAAGAGCAGCCTATGGGCACGGGAGTGGGAGGAATTGCTCGTGGACATCTTTACAGATATTTTTCCCACACTCTTCACAATCTAGATGTTTCAAATCATTAATGATTGATGATTATTCTCTCACTTTTCAGATGAAGAAACTGATCCTCAGAACTCCACAGGTCAGATAAATGCCCAAGGTCATTGAGCTTCTAATGACAAAGACAGGAAAGAAATCTGTTTCCAAAGACAGCGTTCTTTTTAGTTATGCTGCAACATTGTGCACTTTCGCAATATTGGTTAGGGTATGATTTGGGTGTAAATTTAAACAACTTTGAGTTCAAGGGCAAGATTAGGAAAAGTGAAGCCTAAATAGGTTCAAATTCACACAGGAAAGCAGAGTAGGAACTTGAGCCAAGGTCCCATACTGGACTTAGAGGTCTGAAGCCCCAGAAAAGCACCTGCCACTTCAGCTCACCTAAACAATCAATCTAGCATCTATGGCTGTGCTTGCAGGGCTTCCTTGTTCTCTCACCTGAGTGCTGTGACCTGTGGACTGTGGGGACCTATGTGTATGCTCAGCCATCCAGGAGGCAGAGGTGAACTAATGAGTGTTTCCACCTGTCCTGTGGGATGGGAGCTATGGGTGGGAATAGGAACCCCTAGTGAGGGACTGCAAAAATGTACACAAAATCTGACATCGGCTCCTAGCTAATTCAGTCTTCATATTGAACCACCTGCAAAGGATGCTGCTACATGCTGTTTGCCTCTGGGCTAGCGTCAGAGGGCTTTTGCCCCAAAGGAGAAATAGTCTAAGAATTATGAATTTGCCCACTGTGCCATTTGTACAATCAGAGTCAGTAACACCAGAGTTGTAATATAATAGGGCAATAGCCCATCAAGTGTGATTTTAAAAAGGTCAAGGGTCTATACAATTAACTATATGGAGTGTCAATGGTCTAGTGGGGCTTAGAGGGCCAAAGTGAGCCTAGCTCTGGAAGCCAAGAAACATTATGGCTGTAGGAAGTCCACTTGCTTCCAAGGACTGAGGCACATTCAGATGAAATAAACTATAATCTCTTAGAGGTAGCAGGAGTGTGTAATAGCACAGAAGAGGATTTTAGAGGCAGAAAGATCTGGGTTTGGGTCTAGGCTCTGCCACTTGCTGTCTGTTGATTTTGAGTGGATAATTTTACCTCTTAGAGACCTAGCGTCCTTATCAGTAAAATAGGGATAACAATAGTGCCAACATCATTGGGTTATTGTGAAAGAGCATTAAATGAGGTAATGTGGATGAGGTTCTTAACATGTGTTCAGTAATCAGTAAGCTCTTAATAAATGCTAGCCATTATTTTTAATCATCATCTCAAGAGATTACTATGAGGATTAAACTAGACATTATGTGTTAAGCAGGTGGCAGAGGGCTCAGAATATGCTAAGTGCTGAATAAATGAGAGCTGTTATTATCAATATCAAGGAATTGCTAGGTAGTCACTAAAAATGATACCAAAAATTATTTTATAACGTGGAAGGGTGTTACTATGTTAAAAGGCAAATGTAGGTTGTAAAACATTGTGCACAAAATCTCACTTTTTTGCAAATAAATAAATTGTATACACATCCTTAGGAAGGAGATTAGGAGGATATATACCTAAAGAGAGGCCATATACTTTAATGGTTAAAATCTTAGAATCTGAAGCTGTTTCTTGGCTTTTAATCCTTGTATCACTATTTATTAGTGGTGTGACCCTAGACAAGTTACTCAATGTCTCTGTGCCTCAGCTTCCTCATCTGTTAAAAGGGGATGATAATAGCACCTACTTCATAGGATTGTTGACCATATTAAAACTGTTAATACATGTAAAGGGCTTAGACTATTCCCTGGCACAATAAGCACTATGTATATGTTTGAGGATGTTGCACGTGTGTTTATCATGTATATGTGGCAAGATTCTTGAGAATTTTTTCTTTTCTATTCTCCAAACTTAACAGCTTTTATTTAAAAACCAGAAAATAATTGAAATCAGTTGAAGCAGTATTTATAAATCTTTTTTATTGTCCCTCCCTAAAGAATCTTTTAAGACATTTTTAAAGTATTTCTCCTCCATAAATTTTATTACCACAGATATACTGCATTTATGTACTTGAAGGGAATCAGAATATGCCACTCTAGAATATACCTCATAAAGATAATTTTAAGCTGAAGACTTAAATTTAGATTTGCGATTCCACAGATTCAGAAAAGGGAAAAAAGAAAAAAAACACCTTGAATCTTCCCCTTTCTGACTAAAAGCAACAACTTCTGAGGAAAAAGACAGCCATAAATTCTCTTCAAAGTGAATCTGCTCCCAAAATGGAGAAATCAAATAAAACCTTCCCCAAATCCCTTCTCCAGGGGAATTTTACAACCCTGAAGGAGGGAGAGGGACCACTTATGCTTGTATAGACAAACATTTTCACAAACTTTCTTATCTACTATTTGTTCTCTTGAAAACTCATTTTCCAAAAAGTCATTTTCCCATAAATGCCTTTCTGCTTTCACCTATTAAAATGGTATATTAACACCATATTCTAACCACCCCTTTGAGTTACTCATCACTGAGCTCTCCCACATGTATACATGTTGCATGGATAAATGAACTGTTTTTTCTCCTATTAATCTGTCTTTTGTTAGTTTAATTTACAGGCCTTGGTGATTGAACATAAAAGGGCAAAAAAAAAAAAAAAGCTTTTTTCCCCTCCCCTACATACTGTATTTCAATCTGTGCTATCTTCATAAAAATAAGACTATTTTTCTCCCCTCAAGAATCAATTTCACTTCAAGGGGGAGCAACAACACCTTCCATTGAGAATGCAAGAGTTAAAAAATAAGAGAAACGACCAAATATTGATGGTCAAGGAAGAAAGATGTAGTGTCTAGGAAATTTAGCGACTCAAAATCCTGATACCAGCAGTTCAAACACATGCACGAACCTGTTGTTATCTTACAGATTGTTGACCACAAGGGCTCTTTTAAGTTTTATGCTTGGAATAGAAATGAGCAGATAGCTGGCCCCAAAAATGCCCATCAAGAAACAGTGCAGCTGTTGAATGAGTAGAGGTATTAAAGTAAGGGACGTTATCCATTACACAACTTCATTAATTTTATGTGAAGAATTTTCAGAATCTCAAACTCAAATGTATTCAAATATAAGTGCAAAACTGCATTTGAAGCCAGAAAAAATGCTAAATTTTGTCGTCGTGCTGTTTCCTTTCCAGACTTTTATGTTGGAGAGATCAAAAATTACCTTTTCTCAAAGTGGTCCTGGACTCTCAGCTTCAGAATCATCTAGAATGCTTACTAAATTGCAGGTTCCCAAGTCCTCACCTAGAGATTCTAATTCATTGCCTCTCATGTGGCTGCAGGGAATTTACATTTTAGCAAGCTCCTGAATTATTCTTAGGCACATTACATAATAATAATGATACTAATGACAATGATAGAGAAAATGTATAGAGGGATTAGTGTGTGTCAGACACCAAGAGTTCTTGCATGCCCCAAGACAGGGAAAATCCCAGGGAAGTGGACCAGTACTGGATTTCTTCAAAGTCTTGGGTAGTAAAGTTCAAACCACTTATAATTTGATTTAAAAAATAAAAATATGTGATGTTTTGCATACACTAAATATCATGTAGAATTCCTATCTGTGATAGTTTCTTTAGTTTTTTTTAAATACTGCATCACACACCTGGTGCAAAACATAATTGCAGAGGTGAGAAATGTAAAACAGGGGCAGAGAAGAGAGGCTAAGAACACTTAAAAAACCTTCTGTAGGTTAGGTTAGTATGCTAAGTGCCTTATAAAATGGATGGCCATGAATGAAGTACTGGCT
>NW_012152285.1:4470818-4473611 GCF_000956105.1 Propithecus coquereli | reverse complement strand
TAAGTTTCTACTTACTGGAAAATTCAAAATCGTTTCCAAATTTGACAGGATTTTTTAAGTCTTGAGAGAGTTAAAGTAAATTAAACTGGAGTCCAGGGCTGAAGAATCTCTGAGCAGACAAAGCCAGTTTGGCCTCATTAAGTGATTTTAACATTGCTTGATTTGCAAACATAAGCAAAACTTAACTTGGGCTATTTCTCGTAAATGTCTACATTAGAGAAAAACAAAACTGAAGGTTAACCAATCGGAGATTGCCAATGAACTTCTATAACTAGGGATTTTCCAGCAGAATAGACCAAATGAGGCAAATGTATAACTGTGATGAATCAAATATTTTCTTTGCTTTATTTCTTTGTTGGCCCTATAAAAGCCTTCCCCTTGCATTCCTTCCAAGGAGTCCCCAAACCACTCTTGGATTGGTGCTGTCCAATTCCTGAATTGCTGTTTGCTCAAATAAACTCAAGATTTTATTGTGCTTCAGTTTACCTTTTAAATGGAGTAAAGACTCAATATTAGTGCAAAGCAATTATTGTAATTTGGCCTCTGAATCCTATACTTAATTTTAAGTTAATGAACAAAATAACAAGCTTTCACAAGCGAGAGAACAATAGAAAGAGATGGCAAGGGTCCAATGTATAAAACTCAGAAACATAAACATTCTGATTAGCAAAAGTGCGTATTCGATTAGATAGCAATTGTTAACATTAAACAGTTAAAATAAAAAGAAAAAGTCTTTGTGTTATTTAAAAAAGAAATAACTCTGTACAATCAAGGACTTTACATAGGTTGTCGAGGAAAAAAAAATCTTTAGTAGGATATCTAAACTCTTCCATTTCTTATACTGAGAATTATTAATTTACGTGATAATAACCCTCAAAATCTTAATCTCTAGTGCGACTCTTACTCTAAAACTCTAGAACCATATAAGAAGATTTCTATTGGAATCTCCACTTCACGTGCTACAAATATATCCCTGAAACAAAATTTCTGCAAACCTGAGCTGATCACCTCTCCCCAGTCCTTCCCTAATCTTGCTCTTCCAACATTTTGCATTTCTGTGAAAGATATTAAAATCTACCAAATTTCCCAAGCCACACACATGTGTATTGTAGGGAGAAAAGTCCCCTGGCCCCCTAAAGTTTCACTAAAAAATTACTGACATGAGGCAGATTGATTAATAGAAGGAAAAAGATACAAATTTATTTTAATATATACACACAGGAGACTTCAGAATGAAAACTCAGAGATATAGGGGAAATTGTCCATTTTTATGCTTAGGTTCAACAAAGTATGGATAGCCACATAGAAATATGATTGGACAAAAAGGGTATGATCTAATGCTAACAGCTTGAGTGGGGACACCCAGCAAGACCTGTCTGTATAGATCCTTCTTGGCTTCTCTGAGCACGTATTCCTTCCTTCTGGGTGTTAGAAGAGATCATGTTTCATGAAAGGGCCATATATGCAAAGTGATCCACAAACATGGAAGGAGCAAGAAACCGAAGAATGAGGCAGACAAATCCAGTTTGTCAGTAAAAGTTGATTTATTGGGGGACTTACAGACAGAAGCATGGTCTTGGCAGCAGCAGGACAGGTAAATCTTCACACCATTACTCCCAGACCAAGGGCTTATATACCAAAGGGAAAGGGCATATGTGCTCTATAGAGACAATTAAAGACAACCTTCCAGAACAGGTGAGAATGCTATGTGCATCACAGCCTATAATTTCTGTGATAACATCCAGGTTGCTATGATCTAAAGGCAGGATTTATAGTGAGAACATGGTCTTATACCAAGGACAGTAAATAAAGTAGGAATTGGGAGACATTATGGGACTGAGGTTAATCAGGAGTCGACATGGCAGATTAGCATCCAAGATGGAGTCATTTGTGTCCCCACAGATCAATAGGAAAAAAAAAATGTAGCTTACAGAGTACTAGTGTGGGCATCACAGAACCAAATATACAAAAGTGTGTTTGACGTTGGGAAATAATAGCCTAATAACTCATAGTCAGCAAAGCCTGTCATTTCTGCCTCCTAAATGTTACTGAAATTTTGGCACTTGTTCCCAAGTCTGTATCAGAAGAACAAGGACAAATGGCTTGAGGAGAACAGAGAGAAGTTTATTAATTTGCTGGCAAATGAAGAGAATGGCAGACTAGAGTCTTAAAGTACCATCGTCCTATTTACGAGCAGAAATACAGAGCTTATAAAGGGAGTTTTCAGCTTCAGGCTATTGCTGTTTAACTTCCAGTGGGAGCCATTGTTGGACAATGTTGACCAATGCTGTAGGGTCAAGATACCAGGGTGAAACTCTGAGTTCCTGTGGCCCACACTCCCTGTTATGCAATACTGAACCCCTCTTGGGGAGCAGTCTTAAGATACTCCTTTCCTCACAGGCAGTCATATGGTGGTCAGCTGAGGTGGTCCACATCTACAGCCAGGAACAAATGGATACCTCTAATTTTAAGGCCTCAGTGTCTGACTCAGACATTATTTCTTGACAGAAGACATTTATGTGTGAAAGTTGTTTTCTGGAACCTCTCTTTCTTTGCCTATGTTTATAATTATAAGCTCAGTTTGCCAGAGAGATAATCCTAAACACTTAAAAAAATTATCTATCAGACCTCATTCTTATTACAGTATTTCACCATATTCCATTCTAACACTATAATTCCTTCACCTTTAATTTTTAGACCAAAGTTTCTCTACGTTAGCTCTATTTTGGGCTGGATAATTCTTTGCTGTGAGAGGCTGTACTGTGTACTGTAGGAGTCTGGTAGCATTCCTCG
>NW_012152285.1:4445570-4469328 GCF_000956105.1 Propithecus coquereli | reverse complement strand
CCATGCAAGATAAAACTTAAACCACACCTGTAGACCATCAATTTATTTAACAGATCACTTAATCACTTGAGTCTTTGGCAAATGTTCTGTGGCTTGTCTTTGATGAAAATGTTATGTAGATAACAAGGGATTCCGGGTCTCCTAGGGATGAAAGTGGGCCCCCATCCTGGTGCTGTCCCACCTTAATCCTGTCCCCAGTGACTGCTATTCCCGAAGGAGGAGGGAATACCCTACGAATCTGCCAATCAAAACTTAGCTTGCCAACAGCAAAAGAATGCAGAGGGCTCTCTAGCCCCGCCCCCGGCCAGGCAGCATAAGTACAATAGAGTCTGGAAAGTGACCTAGAACAAACAGCTTTCAGAGAGGCTCATGGGAGACCCACATGCCTAGTAAGACTCAGGTCATATAACTCCCAATTGTCGTATCAAAGTGGTTCTGTGGTGATGTCTGAGTGACGAGGGAGGTCTCAATCCAGACACTATAAAACAAGACTGGGACCATAACCGAGCCCTCTCTTTTGCCCTCTTTTGCTAGGATGATGGGCCCACTTGTCATCTGTATCTGTAATCTATATGGAGAGTATGCTCTGTAATCCTATCTTTTTCTCCACAATAAACCTCATTTTCATGCTTGTCTTACTTTGGTGTGTTCTGGTTATTCTTCGGCCAGGAGCTCACCAAGAAACAACATTTCGGACCCTGAAGTCTGACAAACAGACTTCCTTATCCTAACTTACAACATTCCAAGCCTTTAGACAAACCTTCATTTCTTTAATCAATTATAATAAAAGAATCTTTAAACTCACCTATAACCTGTAAGCCCCTACTTCAAGATGTCCCACCTTTTCAGCGCAAACCAATGTATATGCTTTCTATGCATTGATTTATGACTGTACATGTAATTCTTGTCTCCCTAAAATGTGTAAAACCAAACTTTAACCCAATCACAGCGGGACCACTTGCTCAAGTCTCCTTCGGAGTGGCTCTCTGGGCCATGGTTGCACATATTTGGCTGAGAACAAACCTCTTTAAATTATTTTACAGAGTTTGGCTTCTTTTCCATTAACATTAGGCTGGGAATTTTGAAGATTATTTGTCAAGCCCTTTGCCAGACATGTATGGCTCTCACAAGTGAGTTTATTGGTCACCAGCCTTTCTCAATGGCCACCGAAGACCAGATTTCAAATAGGAAATGTACTAAACACAGTACTTAATTTTAAACCCAGAGTCCTTCCTGCCAGTGTAGGAACTTTTCTCCCCATCACCGCCCCCCTCCGCCAAAAAAAAAAACTTACTTCCGTCTTTCCTGCATGTTACCACTGACAGAGCAAATATGAGTCAGAAACCGGCTCCTCAGGGTTGTAACATTAGATGATACACCGCTTGGGTCATTACATGGTAAACCAACGCCTTTGTTTCATTGGGCTGGGCTCTCTCTAGAAGGTGTATTGCTACCTGCGCTGCTGAGAAAGCACTCACAGGTGTTGGCTGGAAAAGCACTCCTAGGGCTTGCCACTGGCTTGGGCTTCTAGGGACTTTTCTCTCAGCCAGGAAGGATTTTGATACTAACCAGAAATACCTCGGGAAGATTGGAAAAGCTGTAGAGTGAAGTAAGCCTGTGAAGAACCAGCATGGGAATCCTATACTCTGAGGTATGTTACCTTTCTGGAAGTAGGATTTCAAAGGTGTTAAATATTGCTCGTACTTTTCAAATGTAATTTTCTACCCTGTGAATATGTTTCTTTTTCTTCTGTTTAACTTTCTGGGTGAGCATTAAATCAGAAAAAAATAAAGTCCTGTGTGTTAGTCTTTTTGGTATTTTTAATATTTTCAGGAAAATTATTTTGCAGTTCTAAAATGTTAGCTCTAAGTCAAAATTGGTATGATACACATTTGCAGGGATAGTTTGGACCTTGCAAAATTGAGTTCAAGTTGTGCTTTTCTCATGCCAAGTACTCAGAGAAAAAGTTAAAAAAAAACAAACAAAACTCAACTTGATTTTCTAAACATTCAAAAGATTAACTGGTTCTTCTATGGAACCACATGAACAGAGTAATAACTTTCCACTTGGTACTTGAAAGGAAATTCACTTCTAGCAATTATTGCTAAAGACTATTACTGTATAGAAGAGGAATAAAAGCAATATAATTTTGATATTTTGAGTATTTTCTTTTCACATCTGAGGAATACAAAAGTACTTTTTCCTGTATTGAAAGTAACTTATTAGAATCAAATAGATTTTTAATAATGTTTCAAAGGAGTATTGGAGAGTAATGTTTAAACATGAGTATAAGAGGCGTACGGACGTGATTATTCATAATTTACACCCTCTCCTCTCTGACAGAATTAACTGGCTAATCTGCATTCCAGTGCAGATGCTCAAGGAAAGCTCCTTGGATGGTTTTGATCTTCTAGTTTTAAAGGCAGTTTATTTGCAGTTATTTCTAATGTCGTGTGTGTGTGTGTGTGTGTGTGTGTGTGTGTGTTTCTATAGCAAATGTACCACTCGATTGGTTTATAATTCTCAGTACACTCTGAGGTATATATCTGAGTGATTTTAGTTTTGTGAAGAGATATATGAAAATGACAAAACATGTAGTGTTCTAAAACGCCACTCTGGTAATTTCCAAACTTTAGATTGCCCAAGTGTCAGAGAGAGGAGCTTATTTGAAACACAGTTTCAAGGGCCCCCATCCTGGGGCGTCCGTTTCTTCTCGTAGTCTGTGGTAGGGTCCAGAAACATACTCTTGAAAGAGGAGCATCCCAGGTGACTCTGACTTGGTGATCAGTTTACCACCGTCCTGAGAGAAATACTACTCCGGCCTAGTTCTTTTCAAACTGTAATGTGCATACAGATCACCTGAAGGTCTTGTTCAAATGCACATTCTTATTCTGTTGATATTGGTGGGGCCTAAGATTATGCATTTTTGTTGCTTTTTCCAGTTGCATGTGAGAATTATATGTGAATGGGGAGGGGGAATGCCTAGTCTCAGCCTCTGGTATTCTGATGAGGAAAGTCTGGGGTGGGACCTTCCATCTGTAACTTTAAAGAGGTTGAGAAATTCTGGAGTAATCTCTCAAATATTTAAACATAACCTACTCACCAGTTATGTACCAGGTACGCTGTGCTTCCTAAGTGTAAAAACTGTGAGTCACTGCTTAAGGAGAGGAAAACAGCCTTCCCCCATCCCTGGTCCTATGCTTCCTCGAAGTGTCTGTTTTCTAATCAAGTTTTAATAAAGTTCGTCTTCCCACTTCGAGTGTGGGAAGCTCCTCTAGATTAAGCACATAAGCTTATCATCTTTCCTTAGAGTCCTGAATTGCTAATAGTTATGCAACATGTATTTTTAAGAAGAAGGAGAGAATGAGGGAGTAGCCCAGAGTTGGTCCTGAAATCTGTGCTAGAGGATAAACTCAGAGCTCAGTGAGAGGACCAATTTTGGAATAATTAACTCCGGCTATGTAAGTTGGACTTTTAAACAAGGCTGATTCATTTAAACCCTTCTCAAAGATACTTGTTCATAATATTTACAATAATAACAAGTATTTATTTAGGGCTTGTTATATACCAGGCCCTTATTTAACCACTTTACATATATTAACTTTTTAAATACAATAATCTTCTAAGAGTCATTATTTTTATCCTTACTTTAAAAATGATGAAACCGAGGCAAAGATAGTAACTCGCCCAGAGTTATGCAGCTGAAAAATACTTACTGACTAGAGACCACAGCCTGGGATATGAGACCTGTGTTTGCACATTCAGGGAAATTCTTCTTACATCACTGCTGAACTGCTAAATTGTTTCACTACTTGTTATTTCAACAGAGATGTCCTTCTCCCAAAAGGAGTTGATCTTTAACCACTCTGCTAATCTGCCAGTGCACTTTCTCACTAGAGTAGTGCCCTTTTCCCTTAATGAAAAGAATGGGTGGGTTCCAGAGACATACATTCTACCTTGCAGAGGAGAACTGTTGATATATTATAAAAATTGGAAAGAAGGAAGATGTTGAGAACTTAAAGAGCTCAGGAACTCGTGGTTAGGGACCCATAGAGTCTTTTGTAGATTCTTGACCCTGTCAGCTGTGGACACGGGCCTCCCAAGGAGTTTCTTGAAAATTCTGTCATAATGATGTAGCCCTTTAAACTCTGGGAATATCTAATTATAATGCTAGCTATGAGCAGAAGATGTGAGACACACACACACACACACACACACACACACACACACACCCCTATAATGCTAGCTATAAGCAGAGATGTGAAACACATACACGCGCACGCGCACACACACACACATTTACTATCCATTTTTTGGGAACGGATCTATTTTTCAGTGAAGCTGATGTTACTATAGAAAAAGGGAATATAGTTCGGAAAAGAGAAAAATTGTTTTGAAATATACAGTGTCCAGAGAGAGCAATTTAGATTGAACAGCGCTTATTGGGGAAGCTGGTTGAGTTGAGGAGAACTCAGGGGAGATAGGAATAGAGATCCAACTGAATGAAAGACCCTTGGACTGGAAGTCAAGCAAACATAATCAAGCTTAGTCTTGATTATGCCAGGAACTCCGTGGGATTTGGCAGGGGAAGTCATTTGACTTCTCTAGGTCACAGTTTTATATCTATAAAACAAGTGAGCTGAATGAGTTCTGGCTCAGCAATTAGCATTGTGTCATTCTGTGATACAGGAAAAAGGAAGGCAAAGGCAATAGAAAAAAAAAATTGCATCTTCCCAATCTTCACAGATCTCTCCATCTACCTTGTTTATATATTGAACCCCTAGCAAATGTTTGGCATTCTATAACATACGCAAGAAGAGCATGAGGTGTTTCCATCACTCCAATTGGTTTCCTAATTCTTTCCTTATATATTGTAAGTAATTTTACAAATTATAATGTTGTGCTAAGTCACAACATTTCAGAAAAAAATGGTGACTTTAATGTATGAAAAGAAACCAAGACTGACAATTTATATACATTTATTTATTCATTTACCCATTTATTTGTTTAACCAACAATATTTATTGAGCACATACTATATTCCAGGCATATACTAGTTCCTGGTATATACAGGTTGAGCACCCCTAATCTGAAAATTCAAACCAAAATGCTTCAAAACCCAAAATTTTTCAAGCCCCAATGTGGCACAAGTGGAAAATTCCACATTTGACCTCACGTGATGGGTCACAGTCAAAATGCAGGCACACAACAGGCAGTTTATTCAGTGTCCCTAAGGAAAAAAAAGATCCCCCTAGCCCCCTTCAGCTGCAATATATCTTTTATATACATGCGAAGATTCCCCCAAGCAAGCACACCCGTAAAGGGTAATAAAATGATACATGTGCAGGATAGAGGAGTTGACAGCAAGTTCCCCAGGATGCTCCACATGGAACTAATTTATGTGCATTACTCACTGTGTGTCTTTGCTTATTCTCTGCTCTGTGGTGTAAAGATATTGTTGAAAACGTCAAAAAGGCCTGCAGATACCTTTATGAGTAACAGTGATAAGAAAGAAAGGCAGCATTTGCATTTATCTATAGCACAGAAAGTCCAGCTTTTGGAGAAACTGGACAGTGGTGTAGGTATGAAGCATCTTACAGAAGGGTGTGGCATTGGAATGGCCACTGTATATGACCTGAAGAAACAGGATAAACTGCTAAAGACCTATGCTGAAAGTGATGAACAGAAGTTAATGAAAAATAGAAAAACACTGCATAAAAATGAAGATCTCAGTTGTGTACTGAAAGAGGGGATCTGTCCATGTCACAGAGAACATATGCCACTTAATGGTATGTTGATCATGAAACAAGCACAGATCTATCAGAATGAACTGAGAATTAAAGAGATCTATGAATATTCAACAGGCTGATTGCATATATTTAAGAAAAGACATGGCATTGAATTTTTTAAGATTCATGGTGATAAAGCATCTGCTATTCATGAAGCAGCAGAGAAATTCATTGACAAGTTTGTCAAGATGATTGCTGATAAAGATCAGATGCCGGACCAGGTCTATAATGCTGATGAACATCACTGTTTTGGTGTTATTGCCCTCAGAAAGACACTGACTACAGCTGATGAGACGGTTTCTTATGAATGAATGATGTCAAGGACAGAATAAATATGCTGGGATGTGCTATTGCAGCAGATACACAATAAGTGTAAACTTGCTATGACAGGCAAAAGCTTGCAACCTTGCTATTTTCTAAGCATGAATTTCTTACTGGTCCATTTTTATGCTAACAAAAAGGGATGGATCACTAGGGACATCTTTTTTGATTGTTTTCACAAACACATTGTACCAGAGGCTCATGCTTATTGCAGAGAAACTGGACTGTATGACAACTGCAAGATTTTGTTATTCTTTAACAAATGTTGTCCTCTAGCTGAAATTCTTATCAAAAATAATGTTTATGCCATGTACTTTTCCCCGAATGTGACTTCATTAATAAAGCCATGTGGCCAGGTTGTCCTTAGACCTATAATGAGTAAATATAAACACTTTCTTGAACAGCATGCTAGCAGCAGTGAACATAGGCATGGGTGTTCAGCATGAAGGATACTGCATATGCTATTACCAATGCTTGTAACACAATAACTAACGACACTGTTGTGCATGCCTGGCACGACTTCTGGCCTGCGACTATGTTCAGTGAGGATGATGAATAAGGTGGTCCATATGTTGAGTGAGGAAAAAAAAATGATGTCTGACTTCCTTACATATACAAAAAAGATACATTCAGAGTCCATCAGTAAGCTGGAAGAAATGGATGTAGAAGTTTTTAACATTGATAATGAGGCTCCAGTTCATTCATTAACTGATGGTGAGATAGCTAAAATGGTTCTGAATCAAGGTGATTGTGACAATAATGATAATGAAGATGACACTGTTAACACTATAGAAAAAATGTCTGTAGACAGCATGGTGAAAATGTGTAATGGGCTTATTGAACGACCAGAGCAGCATGCATTCATAACAGAATAAGAAATCATGTCAGTTTATAAAATCAAAGAAAAACTTCTAAGACAAAAACCATTGTTAATGAGGCAGATGACTCTGGAAGAAACATTTTAAAAAACCACCCAGCGGAGTGCCTCTTCATCCCTACTTAACCCACTTCCTGGTCCCTCAACTGAATCTGATGTTTCTTATCACCTAAAAATATAAAATAAAGTATGTAGCAACCTTTCAATTAAAACACAACATTGTAGGTGAAGACTGAAGCCTGACGTTGTTTGTTGTTGCTGTTGTTTAACAGGTGACACAGGTATTCTGCTGATGCTACTGGCTGCTTAGTTAGCCTGAACACATTATTTTTCACTGTATTTACGGCATGTCATATTTTTTACTGTTAGATACTTATGAGTGAATATGTGTAAGAAAATGAGTGCTCATTGGTAGCTAGCATATAAATTCAGGTTCAGGAACAATGGTGATGGTGTTGCCAAACAATATGATTGTCCACCCTGGATGGCCAAGATAGTGGCACCTTTGCTTTCTGGTGGTTCAATGTATACAAACTTTGTTTCATGCACAAAATTATTAAAAATATTGTAGGTTTGGCATGGTGGATCATACCTGTAATCCCAGCACTTTTAGAGGCTGGGCAACATAGCTAGACTCCATCTCTACAAAAAAAAAAAAAAAAGGAAGAAAAATTAGCTAGGCATAGTGGCATATTCCCATAGTCTTAGATACTCAGGAAGCCAAAGTAAGAGGATCCCTTGAGCCCAGGAATTGGAGGTTACAGTGAGCAATGATCATGCCCCTGCACTCCAGCCTGGGCAACAGAGCAAGACCCCATCTAAAACAAACATAAAAAATAAAAATAAAAAAATTGCATAAAATTAACTTCAGGCTATGTTTATAAATTCATTTATAACATAAATGAATTTCATGTTTAGAATTGGGTCCCATCCTCAAGATATTTTATTATGTATATGCAAATATTCCTAAATTAAAAAAAATTGGAAATCTAAAACAGTTCTGATCTCAAGCATTTTGGATATTCAATCTGTAGTGGTAAACAGAAGAGTGGTCCCTGACCTCTTGGAGCTAATAATGTGTAAAAAAAAAAAAAAAAAACCACCAAAACCTAATATACACATAAAAAAATAATTATAAATGGTGAAAAGCAAAATCAAGGACACAACAAGATAATGAGAGAGGATATGAGAGGGGTGAGGAGGGGTATATATATTTAACCTTGACCTGAAAGGCTCCTCTTAGGTATTGACATATGAGCTGAGTTTTGCAGAATAAGAATCTAGTCATGGGAAGCTGGAGAAAAGAGCGTCCCAGGCAGAGGGAATGTTTGTGTGGAGAATCTGAGGCACAAGAGGCGGGCCGGTTGGAATAACTGACCGAGTGGGATACGGAGGATGTGCTGGTGAAAGGTGCTCCTCCAGGTGCAGGCAATGGTGGGCATTTTGTCTAGACAGAATTTAAAGACTAATAAAACTAAAAGTTGGTTTGCTTTTTATGATCACCATGCTCCAGTAATTTGAAACAATATCGGTTTAGAATGTCAGTTAAGCATCACCTTCCCCACCCTTGGGTACTCATCATTTAACAGAAAGTTCTGGTGCTCAGAAGCCCTGAGAGTGCCAAGGGCTGAAGTCAGAGGAGTTGTCAGGGGCCAGATCATGCAGGTCTTGTAGGCTAAGATAAGAAATTTAGATTTTATTCTAAACACAATGGGAAGCAATTACAGGATTTTAAGATGGGGAGAATAACAGGACCCAATTAGAGTTGAAAAAGGTTACTTTGACAGCATGGGAGGATAAGTTGGAGAGGCACAAGAGGAGAAGCTGGGAACCTGGAAGGAAGCTGTTGCTATAGCCCAGGGTGTGACAATGGGTGACAATGATGGCTGTATTAGCCTGGTGGATAAATTTTAGATAAATTTTTAACTGAAAAGTTTCCTGGTTTGTAGGTTGGAGGTGAAGGAAAGTAAGAAATTAAAGTGATACCTAGGAGTCTGCCTTAGGCTAGCCAGTGGATGGTGAGTGATGCTGATGAGATGGACACTGAGAGAGGGACAGAGGGATGGACAAGACTCAGAGTTCTATTTGGACGTGGTGCATTGGAGATACTTCCGAGACATCTGGGTGGGGATAGAAGATGTATACAGGAATGTACTTCGAGGAGAGACTAGTGCAGGAGGTAATAATTTAGGAGTTATCTATATATACATAGTATTTAAAGCCATGGCAAAGGATGAGTTCAGGTCGAGAAAGAATGTAGAAAGAGGGGAGGCCATTATAGGAAGGCACAGTAGTTTTTCCAGAGAAGTAAGGAAATATTACAGGACAACATCTCTTGAGCATCTGTGGAGCTTGTGAACACTCAACAAACATCTTTAGTTAAATGGGAAATAATTTTTGGACACAGCAGTCTTTATTCTAGAAGTGAAAACTTAAGGAGTTCCAAATTCTATGTAGGAAGTTAACTAATCAGTATGAAAAGTGATAAGTGAAGAGAAAATTGAGTTTCTTAAGTTCTATGAAAGAAGAGGACAGGGCACAATTGCTTATGTCCCAGAAGTTCTCCTTGTCTAAGAGTCCAAAGCAGGATGTACAGTGGTTAAGAAACCAGCCATCGGGGTCAGAAAGACTAAGGTTCACATTTCATCTCCACTAATATCAAGGAGAAAGGGGGAGAGGAAAAACTCCCCAAGAAACTTGTTTTCTAAGGAGGAAAAATAAGTAGTTTTATTTGAATATGCATTCTGCAAGATAAACTAAGACTTCATTTCATATGTTTGCATATGTGTATTGCAATAACAAATGATTTTCAACTAAACAAACATGGGTTTTCTTTAATCAACTGAAGAAATTCCACTTGGTTTTTTAAAGGACAATCTAGATTATTTGAGATAAGATAAGAAGGCACTGAAGATCTCTTATTTTTAACTATGTAAATTCCATAGACTCTAAGCAATAATTATTTTAATTAGAAGTCTGTACTGCTTGCTTATGTAAACAGCTCTTAATACATAGCTCCCCTAATCTTAAAACTATTAAGATTAGAAATATCTTTTTGGAAAAACCTCTGAAAAAGAGATGAGAGTGGGAAGTGTTTACTCTTTGGAAACCCAGAAAGTACTACAACAAAATGATTTGCATACTAATTATCTTGGAAGTATTAAAACTAAATTTCTAAACTTAAGGTAGATCATGTCAAAACCCCGCTAAAGTTTCCTGTCATACATACAGTAAAATTCAAAGTCCTGACTGTGGCCTACAAGGTCTCATGTTCCTTGGTCCTGGCTACTTCTCAGATTTCCTGCCACTCCCTTTGCTCCTGCAGCCACGCTGACCTTCCTGCTAGTCCTAGGACATATCAAATAAAGTGCTTGTCTCAGGCTTTGACATTTGGGGTCCCTTTGTCTAGCAGTTTCTTCCCCTTGAAAGTTACCTGGCTCTGTCACTTAAGACAGATCATAGATCTCTGCTGGAATCTCACCTTCAGGACATCTAAAAGAATGGACTCATCATTCTCTATGTATCTTCTTATCGTGCTTTACTTTTCTTTATAGTATTATAATTTTTTAAAATTTCTAGTTTGTTAGATGAAACTTGATTTATTTGGGAGGTCCTAGGTATTATGATTTTTATGATTCCCAGTTTGGAGGATACTGAAGAGAAAGGTATAGTGATAGCTTCCCTGCCCTAAATGTCAGTTTAATAAACATGGGTCTCCCTTGTAGAAAATAGTATGCTAGGTTATATGAAAGTTACAAGAATGTGAAAAATAATATATTTGTTTTCTCCAAAGAGTTTATTTGGATCATAAGACCAGACACAAATAGTTTTCCCAATCAATCTTTCTCGTTGGAAATTCTAGGGAATTCATAATTTATTGCAGCTCAACTTTCCTGCCTTTATAGTCAAATTTATTTTAAATAGCCTTCATAGTAATAACCAAAACTTATTTGCAACACTGAAATAATATCAATAATCCTGGCACCCTAATGTCCACACTCTTTTCTAGTTAATTGGCACCACCAAGACAAAAACTTTGAAGGGTAGAAAACATTGTCATTGGCTGGGCACAGTGGCTCATGCCTATAATCCTAGCACTCTGGGAGGCTGAGGTGGGAGGATCGCTTGAGGTCAGGAGTTTGAGACCAGCCTGAGGAAGAGTGAGACCCCATCTCTATTAAAAACAAACAACAAAAAAGAAAACATTGTCATTGACTTGATGCATGATCAGACCACATGAATCTTCAGGATCAGACAAACATTGATACAAAGGCAATGTTTCTCTCCAACATGTTTAGGTGTGATGAGGACCCTAAGGGGGTGTTAGCACTATTTATGAATGACTTTGTGGCTTTACCAACAATCAACCTTTGGTAGACATCAAGATCCTATTTCAGCTAAAACAAGGTGGGATGGAGTCTGTCTGGCAACCTCAGGACTTCCCATTTCTGTATATGTGAATAAGAAGCTTTCCTCCACAGAGCATTCAAAAATCAAGGAGTCGAGGGTGAGAGTTGATTATAGGAAAATGAGGTGAAGGGGATGGCAGGCAAGAGAAGAAGGTTTTATAGAGAAGACTTCCTTGAGAAAGGTAAATGGAAAAGGGGGCAAGAAACAGTGGCTTTGGAGCTGCATTCTGATGGAAGTCAGCCTCTGCCTGGGAAGTGGTGGTAACTCTGTGACATGAAATACAAAAGTTATTATACATTTGGATGAAGGACCAGAGAGAAAAAAATTGCCCTCAGTATGGGTATGACCCAAAACAGAATAAAAAATATTCGCGAGTATGTTATTGAAACTATAGTCAGCTTGAACTGGTTTGTGAAAGCCAATTTTGCTCAACTCTGAATTCAGCGTCCTCTCCTTGGTAGCTTAAAATCATCCAGGTGGGAGTAGTTGCACCAGTGAAAGTGAGGAACACCACAAAGAAGGTTTTCTTTCTTTTCTGACCCCCTCCTTTTGGAGAACTTGGTGTTACCCAGTTACAGGCACACCACTGCTTCCCTCTTCCGTGCCTACCTCTTTGGCCGTCTGAGGTAGTAGAGGAATATCAGGGCTTCTGATTTGGCAGTTTCTAGCAGCCAGAACCCTCCCTTCCTCCACCTTCTCTCCTCATCACTGGAGGTGAAGGCTTTCTCATCCGTGACCTCAGATCTTCTGATGTTCTGGAGTCTGACGTGCGGCAATGGGGCGTCTTGGCTTGTTGGCAAAGAAGGTAACATCGTGTTCTCAGCAGATGTTGTAGGAGAAAGAATGGAAAAGAGAGACACATGTGCCTGCTTGAGCTTCCCCTTCTGCTACTGTTAATGAGGAGCTATGACTATCCCTCATGATCTAGCCATTGCTGGAAACTTCCTTCATGTTACATAAAGGCTAAGTGGGCCTGACACAATCTTTAAAAAAGATTTGTCTGAAAGAAGAATTTACTAAGGAATTTATAAATCACAGAATGTGAAAAAAAAGTCATCAGAAGGAAAGGCTTGGGATTAATTGTACAAATCAAATAAAACCCAATAGGTGTTTATTATCATTCTCCAAGAAATCTCAATCTGATGAGGAAAAAAAAGTCCTTTCTTTTCTGAGAAGATATGTCATTAATGTACAAGGCTCTTTACCGGAATCGTTTTGCTTCGAAAACCACAAATCCTCCTCAGAAATTTATATGGGACATTTTAAATGAGTGGTGCTTTAGCGTGGAGATGACCAATGAGCAATGAATCAATTCCTCTGAGCCTCAGGCAAGGTTGTACATGGTTTTTCCTT
Source organism: Propithecus coquereli (assembly GCF_000956105.1). Taxonomy (NCBI): domain Eukaryota; kingdom Metazoa; phylum Chordata; class Mammalia; order Primates; family Indriidae; genus Propithecus; species Propithecus coquereli. Next base: position 4,456,578 of record NW_012152285.1, on the reverse strand, counting down.
AGATTGGGAATTACAGAAGCTCCATTGCACTTCGGGGGAAACAACACTGAAACGTGGGGGTAATTTGGGGAAGCTTTGCTTTTAGAGACATCCATAATGGTAGGATATTTCTATATTATTCAAATAATGCCTCGTATTTTTCCAGCTGTGATATGTATTACACTTGGAGTGGTGCAAAACATGATTATGTTAAGTAATCCATACAGTTAGTCATCAACATGCTGATTATTTTAGTTAATCATCACCATACCTGGTGTGTCATGTGCTAGCCACAGACACTTCTTAAATTTTAGTGCCTGGGCAAGTAGGATGGAAAGTGGACAGGGTGGAACTTTAGCACTAAGTTATTGGCTATTTTTAAAGCCAGACGTGGGAAAGCTAAAGGACACAAAAAGTTGCTCTTAATAGCCCAGGGTTCCAGAATTTTGAATGCTCCTTAGCTAATCTGAGCTTAACAGTTGCAATGTTACATTATGGCTTTGCTTCTGTCATGGGGGCCTGTTTCTTTTACCTATTCGGATGTTCTCAGCCCTCACTGTGCTTCAGAATCACCAGGGAACTTTTAAATAGCACTAATGCTCCCACTCTATTCCTACAGATTGTTATTTAATTGATCAATAGTGGGACCTGGGCCATGTTTTTAAAAGTGCCCTAATACTTAGCCAGGCTTGAGAACCACTGAGGTAGAATATTGACCTGCTTCTCACATGATACATCACCTTAAATCCTTCCCTAACCACACTCCCCACCCAGGTCAGGTAGATCAGTTTGTCAATCAACAAGCATTTTTTATCCACATTGTAGGTGCTCCATCCTGGGGAAGTCTAACTTTAGGAAGATTGCAATCTAATTAGGGACACTAGACTTCATCCAAGGGAAAAAGGCCAATGAGTTGCTTGGCCTCATATCTTAGAGATGAGCCATGAGCTGGGCCTTGAAGAATAGATAGCACCATGTGAAAGGCATAAGGGTGGCAAGCAGGTACCCCAAATGTAGGAGTGAGGAGCCTGGCCTCATCAGAGATGTGAGAGCTTGCAGAGGTTTATACACAGTTGGCCATGGAGAGGGGCTTATTAAACTGGGCAAAAATCACAGACACCTCACTGTCTAGGAAATGAGACACATTATGCCCAATTTCAGCAATGTTAAGTGCAATCTAAAAACATAAAACAAGACGATGTGATAGAGAGTGCCTGCTCTGGGAGACAGTTACTGAGTGGGCAGGGAAGGCCTCCCTGAGGAAGTGACATCTGGGCTGACACCCACTCTGGCCTAGCAGACAGCCAGCTGTACAGCTCACAAGCAAGCACAAAGATCCAAAGACAGAAATGAACATGGAATGCTCCAGAAATAGCTGGAAAGTTGTGAGCAAAGGGGAGAGTGATAGATGAGGTTGAAGAACAAGGTTGTTTATCAGTGAGCTCTATTAATGCTGTGTCTAGTTTTTCATGTTGTGCAGGGCACAGTAGTAGGGAGCAGTGTTCACAGGTTAGTCCACGTGAACTCCTGCACGCTGCCGGCAAATATTCCTTCTCTTCTCTTCAATCTCTTCCTCACCTACCCTTCTACCTTCCTCTGTGCCATCAGTGAAATCTGGCTTTTGCCAGACATCATCATACCCTCTCTCGGGGTGGTTGCTGCTTTAGTCTACTCCTTCTCACCATTGCTACTTTTTGCCCACAGCTCAATTTCTTACTTGAAATCCTCGCTTATGAGCCTTCCTCTACCCTCTTCTCACTTCTGTCCACCATGCTCCAGGACCCACTTGCACCTTCCGAAGCACAAGCACCCCATTCTTTCTGTCGCCTGGGGCCAGGCCATTTCTACTCCAAATCGGCCACCCAACACGGCCACTCTTGACTTCTCTTGGACAGAGTTTGTCTGTAACATTTCATAACTTCTTATCTGCTCGTTCACAAGCACCCTGTCCATCTTCATTGGTTATGCTTTTTCTTAAAGATAAATATATATATAAAGTAAGTATATTGTATTGTGTGTGTCTGATATATTTTTAGAACATAGAAACAACTCTTCATCTTCCAGGGAAAAGTTTGCATAACTAAAAGAGGATTTTAGCAGCACAACATACCAGTGGCTACCAGCACTATGATAACACAATGGTTTTTTATTATTATTAATAGCATTTATTCAATACTTAATGTGTGTCATGTATTTTTCCATCCACCTTGTATGCAATATCTTACTTGATACTTATAACATCCTTATGGATTAGATACACATTGTTTTTCTGTTTAACAGAAGAGGAAATTAAGACAGAGAAGGTAATTTATTTGTTAAAAACCACACAGCCAGGAGATTTGATACTCAAACTCTGCTTTTGATGGTTATGCCTTAATAATTATAAGAGTAGCTAACATTACTTGAGGGTCTATTATGAGTCAGACCTTAGCTAAGTGCTTCTTCTACACAGTCACATTTAATTCTTTTTGTGATCTAATAAAGAAGACATGATTATTAAATGCAGAAGGAGAGTGAGCACAAAAAGTTTAGGTAAGTTGTCCAAATATTAATAACACAGTTGGTAAGTGAAGGAGTTGAGATTGGAACACAGAAAGTTTGCTGTCAGAGCCTGTGTTTGTAATGACTTGGCAACATCACTTTGCCTGCAAATGTGCAGAACATTGGCTGGACCTTGCTACCCACCCTCTCTGCAGTTGCCAACTTTCACTGGCAGCTCTCACCGCCAAACTTACCACTATTCCTCTCCAGTCACAGCCTCTAATTCTCCATTGGTAATGCACTCAGGCCCTGTATTCTCCCGTCACCCCATCGTTGTATGAAAATTGTTCTCTAGATGGCCTTAATTATCAAATCCAGTGATCTTTCTCTCTTCTTGAAACTTTCCCTCCTTTGTCTTTTGGTCATATCTTTTCCTGGTTTCTCCTGCAGCTTCTCTGATCACTATTTCCTACCTCTTGGCAGATATTGCTAATTCTAGGTCAGTTTGGAGAAAATCTGGGTATATAACCAAGCATCAGTAAACCAATGCTAGAAGTGGACTGGCCAGTATCCTAAGAGTGTAGACTGTAGCTTAATGTTGCATGCAAGTCTCAAACACAAAGTCTGGAGCTGGAAGACATTTTGAAGGCTGATTTTCAAGGCTGAAGTAATTAGAGCCAGAATGTATACATTCTGCAATCATTTCCCTTGATTTAACTTTTGGCCCTGCCTGTTATGAGCTGTATGACTTTGGGCAAAGAAGGCTTCTCTTAGTTTCATCTGTGCAAAACGGGTATAATAATACTACTTACTTTATAGGGTTGTTGTGAGGATTAAGTGGAATGACTGAGGTACTCAATAAGTGTTAGTTCATCTTATAATTTATTCATTCACTTATTTACTCACCAAATGTATATTGAGTGCCTACCGTGTGTCGGGTACTATACTGGGTGCTGGGGATATGGTGATGAACAAGTACAGACACAATACCTGCCCTCATGTAGCTTACAGTCTAGTTGGAGGGATGGCTGTTAATAAGATGCAGACCTTTATTTACTTAGATCAAGGCTGTGGATAAGGGAGTGGTAGGAGATGAGACTGGAAAGACAGGATGTGCAAGATTTGAAGAATCACATGTGGCAGCTTGAGGACAGCATCCTAATCTAATTCACCAGGGAAGTGATATGCAGCTGCTGTGTTTGAAGAATGGATTGGAGGCCCGATGTGCGAGACAGGGAGATGTAAGGCCAGTTATGGCTAGTTTTGCAATAGCCCTGGTGAGAATGATGATCTGAACTAGTACTTTAGCAGTAAGGTTGAACAGAAGGGTTCTGAGAGTATTAGGGAATATTCATGATAATTGCCCAAGTGTGTTTCCTCCACATTCAGGGTGCCTCCAAATTCCAGGAATTTCAGAGGCCAAAAGGGATTCATAATAGCTCTTCTCTCAACCCAAATGGACAGCTCCTCCCCTTTTTCATTCCTAGTTTGTCAACAAGCACTTGTCTATTGCGCGGCCCTTCTGTCAGTGCTTTCCTAACGCTGAGCTGCCCCCTAGTGGAATCTGAGAGTTCAGAACAGCATAGAATATTTCAGCGGTTTAGTGCAACTCTTGCATTAAATTAGTCGAGCACGGCATGGATGGATCGCATACACAGTGGTGGTCCCATACGATTATAATGGAGCTGCCCTATACAGGTGTACCATTTTGAATATTTTTATGCCATATTTTTGCTCTATCTTTTTAATGTTTACATATGTTTAAATACACAAATACTGACCATTGTGTTACAATTGCCTACATTATTCAGTATAGTAACATGCTGTACAGGTCTGTGGCCTAGGAGCAGTAGGCTATACCACCCAGGTTTGTGCAAGCACACTCTATCATGTTCGCACAATGACAAAATCTCCAAAGTACACATTTCTCAGAATGTATCTTCATCATTAAGGGATGCATGGCTGTACTTGTACATCTCAACTGAGCCAGGAAGACACTCCACTTTTCAAAATCAGAAACCCTGTGTTTTAGCTATAGGAACCCTAGAGAAGACAAAAGGTAAGATCAGATTAAGCACCGAGTGACTCTTGCAGGACAACTCTCCACCTTTTCCTCTTGCTCTTTTTAGTTAACTCTCAGTAAAGACTTGGAGGAGCCCCAGCAGTGGGGTCTTTATCCTTGAGGTCAGGGGCCAGGCCCGCAACATAGTCAAGTGAAATGGACTAAGTGTAATGTGACAGGAAGTGGCGAGGACTGTGCAGAATTGGGGTCACTGCCGCCAAGTACTGGTTATTCGGTGTCCTACAGGATATGGGCCCAGTGTTATCACATCTTTCAATTTTTAAGCAGAGGCTGGAATGCCAGATTACTACATGAAATAGTAAAGTTTTTTCAAAATGTTGTGAAGTAATTTAAAAATTTGAAAAAACAAAAACAAAAAAACCCTCTGTTTTCAAGGTCTTCATGGTAGAACATTGATTCCCAAATGCTTGGTTAGTAATGATCACTATTAATCACTGGTTTGTGTGGTGAAATTGTCTTTAAAAAAAGGACAACAAAATGAGATTTTTCCATACAGCTTAATCTATCCAATTTAAAGGGCTGCTTCCTTCTCCATGACTATATCCTTACATATATATTTTGTTAAATTACCCTTGTTTTATCTTTATAACTTTATATTTCATGTCTTTTATGAAATAATGGTATTGTTTCTAATGCATGTAACTGGCAAAATTAAGAGTTGGTGACTTTATGTCGTCTTGTTTCATTTAGTTTTGTTTTACTTGTTATTGAAACCCAAGTGACTGGGCATCACTGCTAAGACAATTCACTGAAAGTTTTAAAGCTCTACTGTGTTGGGATCACCCTAGACCCCAGAGGTGGTGTGAGAGATGTGTTCGTAGAGACTAGAGTCCCAGAGGTCATAGAATGTGGAAACTCAAGGGAACTTTTGCCTTGCTCCCTTACTTAATGACTGAAGACACTGAGACGGTGAGGGAAGTGAATAGTCCACAGTCATTCGGGGGGATAGTAGCAGAGTCACAGCTACACCCAGTTTTTCTGACACCAGACATGCGTTTCAGCTGCCCCAGTCCTTTCTACATTAGCCCGGTGGTTCCCTAAGACACTACTGTGCCCACATGATGAAAAGCCTAGCAAAGGGAAGACGTCAGTGTAATAGAATAGGTGATTTGTATAATTACGCATTTCTCTTGAAACTTGGAACCCATGTATCATGCTCATTTTGTTTTGGGGTATAGAATTTTGTCTGTTACCGAGTTGATTTTCCTTTAGGATGTTTCTTTTATAAGTACGTCTTTGGATTTGAAAGTAAATTATAGTTCACTTGCTGTGATATTCAGCTATGTTAGAATCTGAGTTTATTAGCAAACACACCCACTTGACTTTCTCACTGGTCTGTCCCAGCTTCTGCCGCTGCTTACATACCTGCCCATACTCTAAAATTGTTTTCTCATTTTTTATTCTATGTATATGTTTCCGTGTCCTATTTCCTCAGATAAATTTCACATGGCTAAAAGTAACATATTTTATATTCTTTTCCTCCAGCACCTATGATTAGCATGCAGTAGACTTGGTTATTAAATTAAATAATGACGAAGTAATGATAACTTCCATAAATTAAGTACCATCTATGTGCCAGGTATTATTCTAAATGCTTTATTTTACATTATCTAATTAAAATCAGTCTAAAAATATTTAGTGTTTGTTTACCACGTGCCAAGTGCTATGTTGAATGCTGGGGTACAGAGGTGAATTGAATGGATGTAGCCTAGTCCCACAGAGCCTATAGCTTGAACTTCAGTGCTTCCTCTATTGGCGCTGTCTAAAATCCTTCTTGAGTCATGCCAGCCTGTACGATACATGATTGTACATAATTCAAAAAAGAGTTGCAGTTATGTCAGTTGCTGTGAAGGAGAAATACCAAATGTTGGGACTCAGAAAAGACTTCTTGGATAAAACAAAAATGAAATTATGACAGGAAGGATAAGCAAGGAGTTATTCAGAGAAAGGGCTGGGAGAGTGCTTTATGTAGAGAGAGCAGTCAGACAGAGGCCCAGATGGAAGGTACTAAACACGGGGTATTTGTGGAGCAGAAGCCCAGAAGGGCTGGAGCAGAGGGAGCAAGTGGGCAAGATGAGGCTACCTTAGGTCTTGTTATTGAACTTCCATGGTGCTTAGCAGAGCTCTTTATAATGCTTTTTATAAACAATATCAAATCAATTGTAGTTAATTATGTATTTTGTTATTTGTGTATTATTTGTCTAAAACCTGTCTTTTCCACTCTGTTGAGTCCCTTGAGTACAGGGACCAGGCCATTCTTGTTCCATCACCTGGGGCTGCCCTAAACTCCTCTTGACATATCTATTTTATCTTTGGCAAAATCCTGCTTTTCTGATAGGCTCATCTCTCTGTGAGCACAATATGCAGTTTCCATACTGAGTTGAATTTCTAGTATTTCATCCATGTACTCACTCATTTGTCTATTCAATTTCTGTGTGCCAAGCAATTTAGGAAAATGTAAGAGGTTCCTCATGAACTTATGCTTGTTCTAGACTTAAGGCCAGGCATAACTGAGACCAAAAATCTAATCTACAAAGCAATATATTACAATTCGAAAACATTTAGATTTTAAGTTATTGAGTTATGATTTTTTTTTTTCAGTTTTTGTGGTTTAATATGCCTGTATTTCAAAACCTACTTCTGTTTTTCACTATTCAGCCTATCTGCCAGGCGGCCTATCAGAATGACTTTGGGCAGGTGTGGCGGTGGGTGAAAGAAGACAACAGCCACGTCAATGTTCAAGACAGCTTTAATGGAGACACTCCCCTGATCTGCGCTTGCAGGCGCGGCCACATGAGAATCATTTCCTTCCTTTTAAAAAGAAATGCTAATGTCAACCTCAAAAACCAGGTAAGCTCCTGACACATGAGTAGAGAGTGTAATTGTCCTTGGTAATTCCTTTCTCCTCGAATCACTGGAAGGGGTGAATGTCATTTTTTTATTGTTCGTAGCTCCTAATACCAACATTTATTTTAAGCTTACTTTAGAGAGACTAACGCATACCAAGAACATTTTATTAGGCTAAAAAGCACAATAAAACATAGTTCAATCAGCAGGCATATTTTGTCATTAATTATGTCTTTGTACTTCTGAAGAAGAGGAGAATGGTTCACTCATTTGGACGGATAGAGCTTCTTTTTTTCTTTTCCTCCTCTTTTCCCTTTCCCTCCTCTCTCTATCCTCTTCCTCCTCACTGTTACAGAAGTAATGGGAAAGAAGTTCTGGAAAAGAAATATTGACTTCATGATGCTGTTTCACTAGTTAGATTTTTACCTACTATGTTAATGTCCTGATCTCCAGAAGATGCTGCAGTGTGCTTACAGAATGAAAAAATGTTAATGAGAAATTTACCAAGGACAAATAAGCTCATGAACCAGAGGCTATTCGAAGTCACACAGAAATGCATAAAGAATATATTTAAAGATGCAATATTAGCTGCTTTGGAGTCTTCAGGACCAAGTAAGAGAGGAATATGTGTCTATTGCTATGAAAATCCTTGCAGAACCCCTCCTGAACATTCAGCATCTGCATCGTAGTGAAGGCAGCATTTAAGTTACACTGAGTTAATGTTAAAAGTCATTTTTGGCAATAATTATAAATGCTCTGCCCCCACTCACGTGCATTCAGTGAGAAAACAACCTGTAGGGCTCTACTCGCCCCTTCTGACTCATTTTGAAGACCAGCTCATTGGGAACAATGAGGTATTATCAGAATATTGATCTCTACTGGACTTTCTTGTTTGTGCTTCCTGTTTTTTGTTTTGTTGGGTTTAAAAGCAAGTCATGCCTGTGCTGACTCTAATGGATACACAGCTTAGTAGAGGATGATCTCTTTAGAACGCACCTGAGGAACCAGGTATGTAGAGCCATGGTGAGCGGTTGTACCAGAAGACAGATGTCTGCGGGTTCCTGTGTTCATTAGGAAACTGAGGGAGGGAGACGTTTGACAGGCCAGGAGCCGGGCTGGGGAGGCACCCTTATCTCGGCTTTGCCAAGAGGAACCTCAGCCAGTCTGCTGGGATCCTCTGGTATTACAAAAATCATGAAAAGACGTTACTGGATACATTAAATTAATAGAGATTTTATCAGAAGAAGATGTTGGTTTGCATTTTCTACTTTTTAATGTTTCTAATGTTGTTTTAGCATTTAATTAAAAAAATTTTCCAAATACTAACCTTTGTACATCAATAATTTGAACTAGCGATTTCTCATTTCTTACATCTGTTTATAAATTATTTCCAGAAGTACTAGATAAAGGCCTTAAAAACAAACAAACAAAAAGCTCTGCAGGTGATTCAGAGGTACCTGCCTGTAGAAAACATGCATTCTATGAAAAGCAAGTTATATTAAAACATAAAGAAACTTTTTTCTTTTTTATGGTTTGTCAAATTGGCCAAGATTAAAAAAGAAAATCAAATGGTCAGAAAGTTAGTTTAAATTATTATCTTACTGGAGCACAATTTGTCACTGCAATATGAAAGGCATTAACAATATTTCATGCCAAGAATTCTATTTTTAGAAACATATGCAAAGGACAAATTTAGAAATGTTGACAGAGCTTTATAAATGAAGATGTTCAAGCATATTATTGATAAAAATGAAAAGTTGAAAATTTGAAATGTCCAATAGGGAGGGTTTGGCTAAATAAATAAGAGTAGCTGCATTTAATAGAAAGCCATGCAGCCATTACAATCATATGTTTAAAGATATTGAGTGGCATGGAAAATGTACATATTCTAAATGTGCATTTCTAAACTGGAAAAAAGCGAGATAAGATTTTGCATTCAATATGGTCCTACATTTTAAAATTCCATTTGTATGTATTCAAAAACACTGGAAGAAAATACAGCAAAATGTTAACAATTAACTCTGGGCCATTTGATAATGGGTGATTTTAAATTCTGTCATTATATTCTGTTTTCTAAAATTTTTACAGATAACATAAATAGCTTGATACTTGGAAAAATAAAAAGTGTTCTTATTAAGGAACAGCACCTCCACTGAATGGAAACTAACCTCTCTTCTCTCTCTTGCTCTCCCTCTCCTCTTATTGATTTGATTAGTATTCCAATGACCACAGCCTGCTTTGCATTATACTTACTTGTGCATGTTTCTGTCCACCTTTGATCATGAGGCTCTGAAGTTCACATCTCCCCTAATCCCTAAAATCTTATGTCTATTACCTGATAAATATTCACATATTTGAAGAATAAAATTGAGTTTCTTGTATTTTTCTAGCCTGTGTGCATGAATGAACATGGAAAAATTGCCATGTGGTTAAGATTTTCCTATGAACAAACCATAAGATGGATAATCATACACCATCAATGACTAAAGAATAACAATTGCTTTTCATACAAATTCAATCCTATGTGTATATCTCAGTGTATTTTTTTTTCCAAAAACTGAAATGAGTGTGAGAATTTGTCTTCCAGTGATTTGTGCATCGTACATTTTGCCTTTGTTGTTCTGCAGAGGCCCTTCCCCAGCCTTTCCTTTAGACTGGACTGTGTTCACTATTCAGTTCAATGGAAACATGTGTTTATGGATCAGACATACCCTACAGAAAGAGGTGCCATAAAAATAAAAAGCACAAACTAAACTTTTTGAGATGGTAATCTGAAAATATGAAATCAGAAACAAAATACTTTATTAGTAAAGAGTCCTTTTCTTAATTTTTAGAAAGAGAGAACCTGCTTGCATTATGCTGTGAAGAAAAAATTTACCTTCATAGACTATCTACTCATCATCCTCCTAATGCCTGTCCTGCTTATTGGGTATTTCCTCATGGTGAGTACAACACTAGCTAGAGCAGAGGGCAAATGTGGAGATCAATGGTGTGACTCACAGAGTTTTGCTAGGCCAGTGAGATGTTGTAAGGAAATAATAACAAAGCCAGTCCTTCGTCTGTGTTCTATAAATGACATTTTCAACATACATGCACTGCTACGATGGATGTAAAGCAAGAAGAAAGGTAGCAAGAAGAGTTAATCAATGGTAACATAATCTGCACAGTGTATACTTAGAAAAATAATTTAATCTTAACTAAGAATATCTGATGGAAGCAGAAAAATCCTGAACATTAAAAAAATCCTCTTTCTACTATTTTTTCTCCTTTTTTGAAAGAAGAGTTTATGTTTTTGCATGTATGTATCTTTCTGAGTTTTTGATTTTGAAGGACTCCCCTGGAGTGTGTTAAAAAACAGATCCCAAGAGTTTGCATCCAGAAACTGACAAACACAGAAGATATTTATTGAGAATTTAAAGCCCATCTTTCACCTTGGATTTATTCATGCTTGAATGTCTCTTTCTCAGGCAGTAATTTTCTTCTTTTTTTCCCTTTGTGGATAATTTATTTTATTTTATTTTATTTTTTATTTAAGCATAACCCCTAAACTTAAGAAGTTTAGGAAACAGCATAGTGAGAACCTGTTAAGAACTAAGTATTGTGTTAGCTACTTTCACA
>NW_012152285.1:4425185-4443540 GCF_000956105.1 Propithecus coquereli | reverse complement strand
GGATTCAGTTAGCTAGAATTTTGTTGAGAGTTTTTGCATCTATATTCATAAGGGATATTGGTCTGTAGTTTTCCTTTTTTGTTGCATCCTTTCCTGGTTTTGGTATCAGGGTTATGTTGGCTTCATAAAATGTGTTGGGGAGGAATGCATGCTTCTCAATGTTGTGGAATAATTTCTGCAGGATAGGCACCAGTTCTTTCTAGGTGTGGTAAAATTCGGGTGTGAAACATCTGGTCCGGGACTTTTCTTTTTTGGAATGTTTTTTATTGCTGCTTCAATTTCAGTCCTTGATATTGGTCTGTTCAGGAATTTTATTTCTTCCTGGTTGAGCCTAGGGAGGCTGTGTGTTTCTAAAAATTTGTCCATTTCTTCCACATTTTCTACTTTGTGTGCATAAAAGTTTTTGTAATATTCATAAATTATATCTTGAATCTCCACAGCATTAGTTGTAACTTCTCCTTTTTTGTTCCTGATGGAGCTTATCAGAGATTTTTATTTTCTGTTTTTTATTAGTTTAGCCAAAGGCATGTCAATTTTGTTTATTTTTTCAAAAAACCAATATTTTGTTTTATTAATCTTCCATATAGTTTCCCTGTTGTCAATTTCATTTAGTTCTGATTTGATCTTATTAATTTCCCTTCTTCTTCTGGGTTTGGAGTTGGTCTGTTCTTCTTTTTCCAGTTCTTTGAGTTGATTCAATAGGTTGTCTGTTTGTGCTCTTTTTGACTTTTGGATATAGGCATGTACGGAAATAAACTTTCCTCTCAGGACTGCTTTAGCTGTGTCCCACAGATTTTGATAACTGTGTAACCTTTCTCATTTAGTTCAAAGAATCTTTTGATTTCCATCTTTACTTCATCATTTATGAAGGAATCGTTCAGCAGAAGGTTGTTTAATTTCCACGACTTTGTGTAGAGATGAGAGTTTCTGTTGGGGTTGATTTCTGTTTCTATTCCACTGTGATCTGAGAAGATGCATGGTATGATTTCTATTTTTTAAAAATATTTTGAGACTTGCTTTGTGTCCTAGAATATGGTCAATCTTAGAGAATGTCCCATGAGCTGATGAGAAGAACATATATTCAGTGGTTTTGGGTAGAATGTCCTGTAAATGTCAGTCAGGCCCATTTGTTCTGGAATTCTGTTTAAGTCCATTATTTCTTTGTTAATTTTCTGTTTGGAGGATCTGTCCTGTGCTGTCAGTGGGGTGTCGAGGTCTCCGACTATTATGATGTTGCCATTTATCCATTTGTTTAGATCAAGCAGAGTTTGCTTTATGAATCTGGGTGCACCTAAGTTGGGTGCATACATATTTAGAATTGTTATGTCTTCTTGTTGAACTGTACCCTTCACCATTATATAGTGACCCTCTTTGTCTTTCATTACTTTTGTTGATTTAAAAACCAAGTTGTCTGAGATCAAAACTGCCACACCAGCCTTCTTTTGGCTTCCATTTGCTTGAAATATTGTTTTCCACCCCTTTACTTTGAGTCTAAATGCATCCTTGCAGGTTAGATGCGTTTCTTGGAGACAGCAGATGCTTGGCTTGTTTTTTTTTATCCATTCGGCCAGTCTATATCTCTTTAGAGGGGAGTTCAGACCATTCACATTTATTGAGAGAACCGATAAGTGGGGTGAATTACTGTTCATTCTGTTGGGTTGCATTTTGTTGCTTTGTTTTCTATCTTGAGCCATTGTGGAATCTAGCCTTTGATCTTTAACTTTTGAGTGGTTTCACATTCGAGAGTGTTTATTATGCTGATTACTTCTTGGAGAGCTGGTCTTGTCTTGGTGAATTCCCTCAGTCTTTGCTTATCTGAGAATGTCTTTATTTCTCCTTCATATATGAAACTTAGTTTTGCAGGGTACAAGATTTTAGGCTGGGTGTTATTCTGTTTCAGAAGAGTGAGAATGGGGCCCCAGTCTCTTCTTGCTTGCAGGGTTTCCGTTGAGAAATCTGGAGTTATTCTGATGGGCTTTCCTTTGTATGTTACTTGTTTCTTTCACCTTATAGCTGGTAGAAGGGCCTCTTTAGTGGATATTCTGGTCAGTCTGATGACTGCATAACGTGGTGTCTTTCTATTTGCATTGAATCTCGCTGGTGTCCGTTGAGATTCTTGTACCTGTATATCTAGATTTTTAGCAAGGCCTGGGAAATTCTCCTCCATTAATTCTTCAAATAGCTTATCCAGCCCTTGCGTGTTTTCTTCTTCACCTTCCGGAATCCCTAGCACCTCAGGTTGGTTTTTTCACATAATCCCACATTTCTTGTAGGCTTATTTCTTTTCTCTTTATTTTCTGCTCGATCTCTGTGACTGACTTACTTAATTGGAAGGAGTTGTCTTCAATCTCTGAGATTCTTTCTTCTGTTTGATCTACCCTGTTCTTGAGGCTACCCATTGTGTTTTGTAGTTGCCTGAATAAATCCTTCATTTCCAGGAGATCGGTTTGATTTTTCTTTAATATTTCAATTTCTTTAGTGAATTTTTCTTCCAAGTGCTGGATTTTTTTGTAGTTTCTTTGTGTTGGTTATCCATTTTTTCTTGCATATCATTCAGTTTTCTTACAATCCATGTTTGAAATTCTTCTTCTGTCATTGTAGTGTTCTGAGTTTGGTTAATGTCCATTGCTGGGGAGCTGTTGTTCCTCTTTGGGGGTGTGCTTTCCGTTTGAGTCTTCATACTTCCAGAGTTCTTTCGCTGGTTCCTTCCCATCTGGATCAGTTGTTCCTTCTTGCCTTTAGATTTTCGTTTGGATAATGACACGCTCTGTTTAGTCTCTGAGCCAGTAGGTGGTGTTTGTGGGTGAGATTCGACCACACCCTTTATGATGAATCAGTAGATGCAGTAAAAGGGTGTGCAGAATGACCTCCCTGTTAGTAGGTGGCACTTGCTGGGAGGAGCGAGCTGAAGTGCTGTTTTGGTGTCTTGTAGCCAGCTCTTGTTCCTCTGGAGAGGCCTCTTGTGCCTCGGGTGGTGGGTGGGGCCCTGGGACTTCCAGGTGTGTCCTTATTCTCCACCTTAGTGGGGGCAGGTCCAGGAGCAAGTCTGGGTGGGGCTGGGTTGGGTAAGCCTGCCCTCAGGCTCCACAACTGCTGTTAGCAGGGGTCAAAGGTCTGTTCTTTGTTTCTGTGCAAAGCTGCCAGGAGGGGCTGAAATGGCTCCACTCAGCTGAAAAGTCTGGGCTTGGGGGTGGGGCTGTCCAAGACCCACACTCTGGAGCCGGTCTCACTCTCCTCCACCCTCCCCCTCTCCGTGGCTTCTCCCAGGCCTCTGCCAGCAAGGAGGACCTCAGGCTGATGGATCTCCCCTGGCTGTGACGTGGGCCGGGAGGTTCCCTACCCAGGATTGCAGCCTGAGCTGGGTGCACAGCCCTCTTTTGGGAGGAGGGTTGCCGGTCAGGCACGCTGATCTGCCCCTGAAGGCGCAAACTCCTCAGTAGGCTCTTTCACAAATCTCCCTTCTGTGTCCCAGGGCAGTGCGATCGTGACCTGGGTATACGGGGTCTGGTCTGCAGGCCTGTCCCCTGGGCCCTGGAGATTAATCCCTGACCCTGCAAGGGCAAGGGGTGCTGGTCTCAAATCACCTACAGGGTGCCCAAGCTTATTGACTCCATCTCGGGATTTGCCCTGCTCTCCTGGAGTCCCCAGGCAAGCAGCACCTGGGAGAGCTGGCGGGTAGGGAGCTCCCAGTCTCAGTACCCCTCAGTCTGCTGTAGGGCCCCAAAAGGAAAAGTCCCGTTCCTTGGAGATGCTTCCATGTGATGGCTAAATTGTCTCTCTGGGCACCCATGGGTAGGGAAGGGGAAGGAGAGAATGGAGCACTATGGCGTCTGCTGATAGGCTCGTGTCTGTGCCCGAGGAGGTGCCCTGAGGGGCTGGGAGCCCGGCGCTGAGTCCGCAAGAGGCCACTGCTCACTGGCGGCAGCCGTCTCTGGGCTGGTGTCAGCAGGTCTCTCCAGCCGCTCAGGAGCCCACCAGCAGTCCAAAATGCAAGGGAGGGGGAAGTTAACCGCTCCGCCTACCCTTGTCGCTGGTCTCCAAGCCTCTCGGGGACCGTTTTCCTTCCAGTTCTCCTCCGCAACATCTTCCCATGGAGTCTCCTGTAGTTTCAGGCACCCTTCCTTCTGACCCTCACCCGATCTATGTTTCTCTGCTAGTTTATTTTTTCACTTTCTTCTAAAATCTGTCTTTTTTGCAGAGACACTCTGACTGGAGGCTTTTCTCATCCGCCATCTTGGCTCCTCCCCAGTAATTTTCTCCGATAAAGAAAGATGCAGTTGGTGTAGGAGTGAAGTCGTATTAGTAGGGAAGCTTAAAGTTTTTGGTGGGGTTGTTTGCTTTTTACAAATAGTGTGACAGGTCTGCACTGACTCATTCACTTTTTTCCATCTGGTTTCCCTTGTGCCCAGTTCCATCTCTGAGACGTGAGTCACAAGATCCATAATTTACTCTAGTTAAATGACTAAACTTCCTCCTCTTTGTAGCTAGGAGACCATGGGTGTTAGTTATCCCTGTTAACATAAGCTCCAGAACAAGTCTACTGGTTGGAAATGTTACCTGTTGGGTATTTAAATGTTACAGACTTTGAGAAACTATAATTAAATATGATAATGTTGATTTTGATATTTAGATTCATGGGAGAAAGAGAAAGAAAATTTTCATTCACTGATAAACACATAACCTGCTTATACCCTTGAAGAGTTCTTGAAAAATTCATCATGTATTTGCACATAGCATTTGAATATTTGTAGTTTTGGGGCAAGGGAAAATATGTCATTTGTTTACAAACATTTTTTAGAGATTCTGAAGAAAAAAATAACAACTATGATTAGCAAGGCTCATTCAGACGTGTTTCTGACACGCAAGTCTGCTTTCTAAGATGGTCCAATGTTTAAAGGCCAGAGGCCTGGTCAAAAATACTATCTGTAATGAATAGCCTGGCTCCAATTGCACATGTATGCTATTTATCAATGGGGCCTGAAATTGTAAATTTGTGATGCATAGAAAATAAGAGACAGGAAAGAAAATTGG
The DNA here is from genome assembly GCF_000956105.1 of Propithecus coquereli. Taxonomy (NCBI): domain Eukaryota; kingdom Metazoa; phylum Chordata; class Mammalia; order Primates; family Indriidae; genus Propithecus; species Propithecus coquereli. The sequence goes on along the minus strand of NW_012152285.1, from coordinate 4,438,509 downwards.
ATGGAGCTTCCCAGGTGAGGACGGCATGAACTCCAGGGCTATGCCCACTTGAGCAGGCAGAGCTTTGCTTCTTCAGGCCACAGGATGTTGGGGGGGCGGCTCCAACTGGCATGTGGTCAGATCTCAGGGGACTAGGAAGGAAAAGTGGATTTCTGAGGAGCCCTTGTTGATTTCATTCATTTGTTCAATCCTTCAATATGTATTTGTTATGGATCTATTATGTGCGAGACAGTGTACTAGGTGTTAGGAGCACAACAAACAAAACAGGCATAATCCTTGTTCTTATGAAGGGTAGAGGGTGAAGAGGAGAGAGTCATTAATCAGATGACACAAACACATGTAAAATTTCTACGAAGCAGGAGATACAGAGAGGTGACTGGTGTTACAAGAGCCTGGAGAGAAGGATTTCAGGTGGTCAGGTGGATCAGGGAAAGCTTCTTGGAGGAAGAGGTGCTTGGGCTGAGATACAAAGGATGAATCTAACAGGTGAAGAAGGGAGGGAGGAGGCTTCTAAACAGAAGGAACTTATTGTGCAGTGATTCTCTGGCAGGAGGGAGCTGGGTGGTAATGAAAGGCTAACAAAGGCCAGTGTAGTTACATCAGAGGGAGCCAGGAAGTGTGGAGTGAGAGAGAGGTTAGGGACACACATGGGGCTACAACATCTGGGGATTTGTAGCCATGCTGAAGAGTTTACTTTTGCCCTCAGAACAATGTGAAGTTAATTTACCAATTTTGTTCAATTAAAAAGTTACTGTAGAGTTTTGAGCCAGGAAGAGAAAGACAGGTGCTGGACCCCATCCTCAGTAGGACTTGGTGGGTCTAGGGTGGGGCCTGAGAATGTACATTTCTAATAAGTTCCTAGGTGCTGACGCTGCTGTCCCAGGACCACACTCTGAGAACCTGGCTTTAATTTATTAATGTTGAAGGGGGTGAGGAGGCAGGGAAAATTTTAAGAAAGATGCACAGATGCATAGGAGTGTTGGGATTAAAATGAAGCCTATTCCTTGGCTGTGCAAAAGCTTTTTAATTTGATCAGATCCCATTTATTTATTTTTGTTGCTGCTGTGATTGCTTTGAGAGTCTTCTTCAAAAATTCTTTCCCTGGGCCGATGTCTGAAAAGATCTTCCCAACATCTTCTTCTAGAATTCTTAAGGTTTCATGCCTTAGGTTTAAGTCTGTTGTCCATCTTGAATTGATTTTTGTGAAAGGTGAGAGGTGGGGATCCAGTTTCAGTCTTCTGCATGTAGCTATCCAGTTTTCTCAGCACCATGTATTGAAAAGAGATTCTTTTCCCCAGTGTATATTTTTGTCAGCTTTGTCAAAGATTGGATTACCATATGCAGATGGTTTCATCTCTGGATTCTCAGTCCTGTTCCAAAGGTCTATGTCTCTATTCACTCTAATGATAGTTGCACAGCCAAGGAAACTATCATTAGAGCTAATAGACAGCCTACAGAATGGGAGAAAATATTTTCTCTCTACACATCTGATAAAGGGCTGATAACAAGAATCTATCTAGAACTTAAAAAAATCAACAAGAAAAAATCAAACACCCCATCAACAAATGGGCAAAGGAAATGAACAGAAACTTTTCAAAAGAAGACAGAATAATGGCCAGCAAACATATAAAAAAAGGCTCAACATCTCTAATCATTAGAGAAATGCAAATCAAAATCACAATGAGATATCACCTAACCCCAGTAAGATTGGCCTCTATCAAAAAATCCCAAAACAACACATGCTGGTGAGGATGTGGAGAGACAGGAACACTCTTACACTGCTGGTGGGACTGCAAATTAGTTCAACCTCTGTGGAAAAGAATTTGGAGATAACTCAAAGAGCTAAAAATAGAAATACCATTCGATCCAGCAATAGCACTATTAGGCATCTATCCCAAAGAGCAAAAGACATTCTATAATAAAGACATCTGCCCCCGAATGTTTATGGCAGCACAATTCACTATTGCAAGGATGTGGAAACAACACAAGTGCCCATCAATTCATGAGTGGATTATTAAAATTTGGTATATGCACACAATGGAATATTACTCAATTATAAGAAACGACGGTGATCTAGCACCTCTTATATTTTCCTGGATAGAGCTTGAGCCCATCCTCTGAAGTGAGGTATCACAAGAATGGAAGAATAGGCTGCACATGTACTCGCCATCAAATTGGCACTAACTGGTCAACACTATGGTGCTCACATGGTAGTAATATTCTCCAGGAATTAGGGGGTTGGGGGGTAAACTCAGAACTAATGGACGTGGTGAGCATTGTAGAGGGGAAGGGCATACCTCTAATCCTCACTTGGGTGGGGCAAAGTCATAAAATGTAACCAAAATGTTTGTACCTTCATAATATCCTGAAATAAAAATAAATACATAAAAAACGAAGCCTATTGATTAGTCTCAGACATAAATTGGAGAAAATGTTTGTAAATAAACCTTTCTTGTAATTGCCATCTACAACAGGTATCAAAGACAAAGCAGAATGAGGTTCTTGTACGAATGCTACTTGATGCTGGTGTCGAAGTTAATGCTGCAGACTGTGTAAGTTTATATTTTTAACCATTTTAGAAAAAATACTCAAAATGGTATTTGTAGGTGGTGTACTTGTCATCTATAAAGTTGTTTGCTTTTTCTTCCTGGACACTTTTACATTTAGCTTTCTTTTTATTTTCTTTCTTTTTTTTTTCATAGGCAAACTTGAGGTTATTTATATTCTGCTCAACTCACGGGAATAAAATCTTTATTGATTATAGAACATTTTTAAAAGAATTGGCTTTGACATTGGTGAGAAGTTAAGGAAAACGAAGGCTCTGATCACAAAGTACCATCCTCAGTAGTTAAGAAGCTGGAGTCAGTATGCCCATGTGTAAATCCGGGCTTACCACTTTCTGCTTATGTGAGTTTGAGAAACTCATACACTCATTTGACACTCAATTTCCTCATCTGTAAATGGGGATACGGATAATACTTATTGGGCTGGTTCACATAAAGTACTTAGCAGATGGTTGGCACATGGTAAGTGCTCACCAAATGTAAACAGCTGCTGCTACAGCCAAGTTCCCAACCTGCTGATGAGAGGCCCCATCTGCAAATGAAAGATAGATAAGGACAAAGGTCAAAGACAAACCAAAGGATAGTAAGAACAGTGATAACAACCAGAGAGCAACAGCTCACTGCTTCCTGTTTATAAGTGGAAGGTTTTGTTTCCACCCTTTACCTCCACACCCTTGCACTTGTCTTCCTTCCTTAAATGATCACAATGAGACAGAAGGTTATTTGTATGGTGTTTTATTTGCTTATGTTGATTGAATAAAGTTTTTCTTTTCCAGTTCTTTATTGGAAAAATAGGCAAGTAGAAATTTGATTCCAAAATCTAACATTCTGTTCGTGATGCCTAATTTATTTTACTTGTGTGCGCACCTGTGGGTGTGTATTACTGTTGTTCTGTAATAGCAACAGTGTCTCTCCATCCCTGTTTCTATTAATTATTCATATCAATTTAGTTTTGGTTGTATTTGCATCGTGTTTAAATGGAGGTAATTTTGTGCATGGGGTGTGTGTGTGTGTGTGTGTGAGAGAGAGAGAGAGAGAGAACACAAAAGAGTAAGTTTATGAAATGTATGTTTTCCTTTTATTATATTTCAAATGGAATTTTTGGATAAATTTAGATAAACAACTACAGTGTCTATCCATTAGATCCCTTAGATCATTCACTTAGATATCTTTGAAATACATTAAGAGTTTATTAAAGATTAAGTTGAGTTTATTGAAGGTTTTCATGGTATTTTCATTTAAATTCAATAGATTTAAAATTTGTCCCTGTGACAAAACTTTCTCTAGGATATTTTTCCAGCTATTTATGCTATCTGTGTCTCTAGATACAGATATTACATTCCTGGGGACAGATGCAGGCATGTACACACACGCACACAGACACCCATGTCTTTCACCAAATATTCTTTACAAACTGTCTAAATATTAAGATCCATTTTCTAAATAATGCACTGTTTTGTATTTTTAGGTAGGTAGACTGTATTTCACATGGAAAAATTCAGAGCCAGATCTTTCCTTCACCATGCTATCACTTAATAAAAATAAGTGATTGCAGCATTGTCTCCAGAGATAATTGTGTTAATCTTGATAGTTAAAGACTATCAAGTCATTGTCTTCATTAAGCAATGCAGGTAAAGATGTTATTTTTCTACTTGCCCCAAACCATGGTTGCTTGGCTGGTTTTTGAAAGGCAAAATTCTGAACACCAGTGCCCCAGCTATAAATTTTTTTGGACCTGTAGTTGGTGTTTTAAATTAGTACCAATAGAGTAGATCCACTGTTTTATTAAATATAACATATAATATAAGTTATGAGAAATAAAATTTGGGAGACTTATTAGTAAAACTACATTGATCTTGTAGGTGGACCGTAGCAATATGAGCACTTGCCTTCTTCACGTTGTAGGGATTTTGATCAAACTCATAGAGGATAATATTTGTAAAAAGGTCTATATGGAGACCTTTAAGGGAAAAGATGGTAACATGATCAAGGTGATGATTACCCAGACATACAGCCTTCTACCAAGAAACCTTGGCACACTTCAGCATCAACTTTTTATAAGTTGCAGTTTTTTTTTTTTTGAGACCGAGTCTTGCTTTGTCATCCGGGCTAGGGTGCAGTGGTGTCATCATAGCTCACTGCAACCTCAAATTCCTGGGCTCACGCAATCCTCCTGCCTCAGCCTCCCAGTAGCTGGGACTACAGATGTGTGTCACCATGTCCAGCTAATTTTTCTATTTTTTTGTAGAGATGGGGTCTCACTCTTCCTCAGGCTGGTCTTGAACCCTTGACCTCAAGTGGTCCTCCAGCCTTGGCCTCCCAAAGTGCTAGGATTACAGGCATGAGCCTGGCCTAAATCGTATCCTTTAGTTTAGAAAAGAAATTGAAAAAGGCAGATATTGATGGCTTACAGGACATTAATCTAAATACATATTGAGGCAGAGAAGAAAACTTTTTAAGTACAAGAAATACAGTTGCCCATCTATAGTTCTCAGACTGTTTTGCTCAGTTGTACACTACAAAGTGTGAAAAGGACTTGCTAAAGCCACATGCCACAGGCTGTGAAGCCCGGTTGATGAGCTGTAATGTTGGCCCTTTGTGTTTCAGTATGGCTGCACCGCGTTGCACTACGCCTGCGAAATGAAGAACCAGACTCTTATCCCTCTGCTCCTGGAAGCCCACGCAGACCCCATGATTAAGAATAAGGTAAGGATCTGTGGACCACAGTCTGAGGTCCTTTTAGCAGCAGCATCTTCTAATCTATGTCTTATGTTGAAGTAAATCATTTGCTTCTGATGTTAATAACAACAAAGTGAATCATCCCCATTAAGGAACGAAGTTATCTTGTTACTATTAGAACTGAATGACATTTGAAGCCCTTGCCAAGCCAGGAGTCAATCAGTCCAAGCTGTTTACTAGATCCTTCGCATTGACATTTGACACTGTTGGAAATAACTGTAATTTTTCTTCTTCAGCATGGTGAGAGTTCACTGGATATTGCACGGAGATTAAAATTTTCCCAGATTGAATTAATGCTAAGGAAAGCGTCATAATCCTTGTGACCTCACAAGTGGACACACAGACAAAGTTAAAGGACGGAATTCTAGCTCCATCTCAGAGTGTTGGTCTGTGGGCCCCTCAACCTGGATGCCACTATTTTATGAGGATAGTAATGGTTGCTGTGGGTAATGTTTTTGAAGAGCTTTTTATTTACAATATTTTTTGCTTAATTGAGTTCACCATGGCCATAATCCTTCTAAGTTAAACACTAAGGTTGTTGGAGTCTCCACTTTAGTCAAAAACTGATATTTCAGCCAAGTGCAGTGGCTCACACCTAAAGTCCCAGCTACTTGGTAGGCTGAGGTGGAAGGATCACCTCAGACCAGGAATTCAAGACCAGTCTGAGCAATGTAGCAAGACCCCGTCTCAAACAACAATAACAACAACAACAACAACAACAACAACAGCAGCAGCTGATGTTTCAATCTCAGTCTCTCTGGAAGAAGAGGATCAAAGTTACCTTTGGAGACAGTGTTCTCTCTTCCTGGTTGCATCACTTTACAAAGAGGGTGTTTGGTCTATGTCATGTCCTAGGAGACAAACTGTCCTCTCAGGCCCCTTGACTACTGAGAGGACGAATCAAAGTATGTACACTTGTATAGAATGGTATGTAGATGTGTGTGGGTTTAGAGAGTCACATGCAAACATTCCTTTGATGAAACAACTTCTACAAAGACATCTATCAGGTGTGAGTGGTGGGTGTGTTTACATCACAGAAATTGGCAAATTGACAAGTGAGAACTTTTTTTTAAGTTTTCAGAGAACTGGTTACTAGCATACCACTAGAAATGTCTATCATCAAAATGTTTGTTTTACAAAATATCTTCATGACCCTCTTGTAAATATAAGGTAGCTACCAAGCTTGTTTGTTTTGTTTATTTTTATTGATAAAATTTAAAACATCATTGTAGCTTATTTGGTTAAAGGACTTCTTCACAAGAAAGAGAGCTATCTAATGAGGTAGTATCTGGATTATATTTCTAAGTGAAAGATTGTGAATGTCGAAATATCTGTCTCACTTCCTTTGTGAATGAGACAGAATAGAAATAAATACGCCTTAAAAATATGATTGAATTTTGCAAATCAAGACTGAATTGTGCATAGCTGTAGACATAGACTAAGCTACACTATATGTAGCAACACAGGCAGTCTAAGAATGAAAGATTTACCATCCTTGAACAAAACAAAGATCTAATAAAATCAAATCCAGCAGTATTTATTAAACTATGTACAGGCCCTAAAGGCACATATTTTGTGAGGGAAGCAGTGTGTAGATATAGATTCTGAAGGCTTTAAATGTCTCTTAATAAATTTTTTAAGATTGATTAGCATTGAACTGAGTTACCAGGTGTCTCTGGGGGACAGAAAAAACAAGTGCACTTCACACACCAATATACCTTCCACAGTACACCTTTGACACACATCAGCATATCCTCAATTTGATTTCAGAGATTTTGTGAAATAGTAATTACTCATGTAATTTACAACTGTCATCTTTGAAACTGTGTAAAAATTGAAAAATTTTCTAAAGAAATAAATCTAGGTTTGTGAGTTTTATCCTTTAACTTTATCAGATTAAAGGATAAAATGCATGATAATTTGTTTCATTTTGCTCATGATGTTATAAAATTTTCTTCCTAGTTTTTAATTTTTGGAGGCAGAAAACTTTGGAGGCTAGGATTTCTAGCCATTAGGTCTCCTAGCAACGGGCTGTAAACTCTCAAACAAGCTTGGACTAGAATCTATTGAAATATACATACATGCTTTATTGAATACATAACTCATTTATTGGAAAACACATAAATATCCTACAAAATTTTCTTCTCTGAGATCCAACTGTAAAACTTGAGTTTATTTGGAGGATGCTTAACATATGTTATCCATACTGTAACATTGATTATTTTTGTTGTTGTTATTAAAGCATCTTGGCTTCCTGAGGTAGTGTTACATCTCTATGGCAACAAGGTGAAAAAGTCTAGCTTATTTTGTCAGGGTCAAAAACAATCCTGAGATTCAAGACCTCAATAACTGTCCGAAGTTGTCCTTTTATTTTACTGCTCCAAAAATACAGCTTATTTTTAAAGAGGTTTTAAAGAGGTTTACCTGAATGACATAGAGAATGTCTAGATACATTGTGGCTATCAGGTAAAATCTACTGTTCAAGATGGTAGATTATATAATAGCATATAAAACCTGTGTTCACCCAATGAGTAGTTTAATTAACTGAATAAAAGGTAAATGTAAGTTTTAGTGCCAAATGCAGGAAATCTGAAGGAATGTATTCTATATTCCTTCTCTTCTACCAAGATGGTAGGTTTCCAATTCTGGAAATCCTTTTTAAAATCCTTCACAGGCCCTGGCCCCATCTTCCATGAGAGTTCCTAAGACCTGTTGTTATCAGATGCTTCACAGTATGACCTCGCACATTCCCCGAGAAAGGTTGGTCTCCTCCTGCTTCATCAGATGTATGATTTCGTTGTACATACGGTGAGGAGCATCCAAACCCCAGATGAAATCCACGTGAGCCCATTCAGGAATGTTCTTATAGTAGATGAGGTTGGTCACTTCAGATAGCAATGTTTTCACATCTTCTGGACTCGAAAGCCAGTCCTGCCCTCCTGTCCACATGGCTGTAGGGACCGTCATATCTCTAACTTTGTACCTTACAGGAGTTGGCTAGAGAAAAGGAATAGTTTTTAACTCTAGGTAACATTTGGCCTTCCAAACTCCTAATTTACTTTTCAAATAAACATAATAAATGTTCCATGTGTTGTGGTGAAGGGTACCTGGGCCTTAGAGACATATAAGAGTTTCTGTCCCAGCCCCTACATTAAGGTAAAATTACTTTACATTATTGAATCCTGGATTCTTTGTCTGTGAATGGAAATAGTATCTGTAATAACTTACCAGGTCAAGTGAGAAAACACAAAAAAGCACGTAATGCCTTGTACTTTTTTTCTTCCTATTAAATATTTTTCAAATAAACTGCTTTTAAAAATAATGTCTCTATCCTTTTAAAATTTAATTTCATGACCATTTCATGAGACAAGAAATAGGAATATTCTACAGAAAAAGACAAAAAGACCTACTGGGAAGGCCTCCAGATTGTCACAGAGACTGATCACAGGCAGCCCTGAGGCAGGCCCAGCCTGACTGCATCTCCAAAACATGGAGAAATCAACAAATGGGCCTCAGGTAATTTGAGCCAAGCAGAGGTAAAAGTTAAATACCTGCTCCAACCCTCATTTCCTGCCCCTGCCTCTGAAAATCACTCCAAAAAGGGTATGCAGTATTCCTAATTCCTGCGAACCTTCCCTTATCCAAGCAGTGCTGCTAGCTGAGCCCTTGGGATTAATCAGCACCCAGAACTTTTCGGAGAAATGGGAAGGCCTGTTTCTTACTCAGAAAACCCACCATGGCATCTTTGCTCAAATCCTAAGTGTTTTGGTTTCTCTTTGTGCCTCCCCAAGAATTTGGAGTTATGGCCTAATTTAGACAAGCAAGTTTGGAATATTCTATGGGGTCAGTAACAATTTTTTTTCTCATCTTAAAAGTGAAAAGATTGAACTAAACATCATGTTTAGCTGTAAGTTTCTGTGATTTTATGACACCTTTTTGTATGTTTGTTTTCCCTTCCCTTCTGTTACCATTTTCTGGAGCCTACTCTGCACGTATCGTTTCCTCTAGAACTCAGTCCATTAAATGTTGATCAACTAAAACTATCTTAGAACTGAATACTTTCTCTAAAGACATTTTAGGAAATAGTGAAGAAGGACCTTAAAAAAGAAGTAGCCAATATCAGTGATTGAGAGTTTTCTATCCAGGGGCGCTACACAGTCTGTCCAATTTCCTAGTGCTTTATGTCTGGATTGATGCACGGCAGTGGATGTAAAGTATGACGTGAGACTCTCAAAAGAAGATTGAGCTGTGTCTAATCTGCTCCCTCTAGCTCTGTTTGCATGGTAAATATTTACAGTGCTAACCAATATTCTTCCGTGAAGATTTTATGCTCAAAAGCACATACCTATCCAATTCTAATTCTCTACATTTTGATTTTTAATTTTATTCCATAGCATTAGCTGTGTATTATTTTGGGTAAAGTAATAACATTTTTTTTTCATATTTTGAAATTGCAAATCATAGATTCAATAAAAGTATGACCATGGAGAATTCTTATGAATTTTCTAATCCAGTAATTTTTGTTTTAAAGATAAAGAAATTGAGATCTGAAGAATTAAAGCAGCCTACCCTCTACCACATAAGTTTTAGTGCAGAGGCAAGATTAACACAGCAATCTTCACTGGCCGTTTAATGTTCTTTTTACTGTGCCATGAAACAACCTTGCCCCCACCACCCCCATTTGTTTGTCTGTTTATTTTTATCCTAAAATATTCCTTCCAGGATCCACCATAGACTGCACTTTTCTCTGTACTAAATCTACCCCACCTTGCTCCTGAGAAGCCTTGTGCCTTGTTCAGGGAGGAAACCTCAGCAAAAATGGCCTCCTACTCCATTGTAGAGGCAGAGTGGTGTCCTGGCTAAGCTATGAACTTTCTCATCTTCAAATGGAGTCATCCCTGACTATTATTCTCTGCTTGAATTCTCATATTTTATTCCCATCTCTAGAATAAACTGCTGTTGCTACAACTTCCCTCTCACACATTTTCAAAGAATATGTATTTCAGCAGATGGTATTTGATTTTCTTACCTGATTACATTTCTCTAGATTTTTGGTCTCACTCCCCCAGTCAAATGCCCGGAGTTCCCCAGAATTGACTGCCTACAAGGAGACAAAAATACACAAAGTATTTAGAGGTGTCACTGGAGAAGGGTGGTGGTGGTGGGGTGGTGGAAACATGCTACTCTGTCTGCAATTATGAAGGAAGCAGAGAGTAAAAGCCGAACTGCTCTGCCATTCAGTGCTGGCATAAGCTTCTCAGGCAAGTGGAAAGAAAATGAGGAGGCTTTTCAAGGGGAAAGATGGACTGTATAAATACTTGACCACCACATCAACTCCAGGAAGTGCATCCCTGGTGTAACCAATGTTGGTGAGCATCCTACACAACTCTGTGGGCTACAATAGGAAAGCATGTCCTGGAAGATCCTGGGAGATGGTGACCAAATGTAATCCAACTCAGAATTCTTCTTGTTTTGATGATATAATCTCTCTCTTTCTCTCTCTCTCTTTCATACACACACACACACACACACACACACACACGACTTCATCTCTTGTGATTGTAGGTGAAGTTTGCAGTACAAAGCACTCCTGTGAAAATCTCTTTGGGTAATTAGGCACCATTTTAGCATTTTTGTTCCTACCTGACCATGCTGTTGGAGGAACTGGAGAGGAGAAGGTGGAAACATGGTCTTCTCCAGCCACGTCTTTGAGACAGACAGCAGTCTCACGTGGACCATACTAATTCACACTTTTAAGATCCACTAACAATGTCCCTGGGCTACTCCTGTCCTCTCCTCCCATCTCCTGAAAAGTTTCAACGATCTTGATCAAATTCACAGTCAAAACAGCCTTGACCAGATTGCATTTCATCTTAGTATGAATGTGAAATAACCCCTGGGCTGTCGAAAGGGCATCCTTTGACTATTCTACACAAAATGTGCAAGGAACCTTAGCAAAGACTACAAATTCAGCATTCTTACCTGGCTCCAGTGTAGAATATTTTGCACGGATGTTCCGGAAGGATTATGGGCAACGTATACATTTGCTCGGCTCTGTAACAAAGCACGAGTGGTTTGTGGGACATGGAAAAACTCACACGATGTGCACCTTGTCAAGACCCAATCTCCAGGGTGTCAGAAATGGGAACACCATGAAATTATCAACAATTACTCATGAAACATTAATATACACATGTATATAAATACAATGCCACTAAATGTATTCCTGGATACCTATATTTTTCATATGAGAATAGCTTCTCATTAGAGATCTGACCTCTTCTTTCAAAAGATTTTATTAGAGATATTCAGGATGAGGGCTCTAGAATTGAGCCTGTCTTCAAATTCTAGCTGTACCATTTAATTTTTAGGTGAATTTGGGTGAGTTATTTGATCTACTAAATTTTAGTATACTAATCTGTAAAGTGAGGCTACTGATAACACTCATCCCATAGACTTGGCACAGGGGAAAAATTAGCCTGGCACATAATATTAATATATGCTTATCAAATGGTAGCTATAAATCAAATTATTAACTTTAAAAAAGAAGAAAAAATCTCCGGGATTAAAGACATATAGTCCCCTAAACACTGGGAGTGCTGTTGGCAGACAGTCTTACACTGTCAGCCCGCTTTGAGGATTGCCCCAGCTGCAGAGAGATGCCTGGCCGATGTTCCCCATTTACCGGTGTGGTCTGCATTAAATGACTGGTTGATATGGGGGTATAAAGGCCCACCTCTCTTCCCCTGACATGGGACAGCTCTGAAGGGCCATCCTATCTTCACAAATCCCTGTAGGATCAACTGAGACTCCTGTTGAATCTACATCACAGTTTGACATTCTCATCTATGCAATCCTGCTTCCTTCCCTTGCCCAGGTGTTATTCCCAAATCATTCTGCACGTTAATCTCCATCTCAGAGTACGCTTTCTGGAGAACCCACCCAATGACACTCACCAAACTGGTAGCTAGCCTACACCAAATCAAAACTTCCTGACGTTTCAACAAAGAACTTAAACTACAAACCAAAAGGACCCAAGAGGAGGGAAGAAGGGGATGATGTGTGACAGTTCTCTCTGTTGAGAGAGAGAGAGATTCTAATCACTCCTTTTCATCTGTTAATGCACTGTAGTAAAGCTGCTTTCAGTCCTCTTCCATCTGGAATCTGTCATTTAATATCTAGCAATGCCCTTGTGTTAACCTTGCGTCAGCCCATGCTGAAGCATTTCCCTCATTTCCTTCCGGTCTGGAGGGAACTGAATTACTGGGAGTGCATCTTTTCTCTAAGTCTTCACTGGCATTCGCTTTCCCTCAAGGAGTGAGATGAATAACTCCTAGCTCTGCCTTGGGAATTTACTAGGCTTCCACTTACCATGTTCATATTGTTGGTGTTAAATCCGCCCAGAAGTAACATGATATTACTACAAATCTGATCAAGGATCACCTGGCCACAAAGGTAAATAGCAAACTGTCTGAGAAATCTGGTCTGGTACAGAAATTCTTTTTTGCCAAATAATCCCTGTAAAAATATGAAGTGAAATAGTAATATTATATGATAGAAAAGAAGTGGCTCTAATATAAAAGTATACGTTTTTAGGAAATTAGGCAGACTTTTCTACGTATGCGAGATATTTTCTGAGGAGTCACATACCTTGATCATCATATCTGGCAGCAATAAAAATTTGGCCCCAGGGCTTTTGGCATATTTAATGGTGGCTATGGGCGCTAAAGCAAAATACATTTTGATTTTCTGAGCCAGCTCTGGCATAGTAGAAAATGCAATAAAGCCTGTGAGAGAAGAAACAGATCATCACAGATATTGAACATCCTGGGACTCAAGATGTTTTGATAATTATATGTGATTGTATCTTAACTCTCCTATAAAGTTATAGGGTCTGGGGGTGGGCAGCAAAAACTCTCTTTGATCCCTATAACACCTATCATATTTGCTTTCAAGTAGTAGGTTCCCTTGAAGTAAATTATTGAATACAATAATATTGACTTTGAGAAAATATATATGTT
>NW_012152285.1:4403042-4425104 GCF_000956105.1 Propithecus coquereli | reverse complement strand
GAGAGAGAGAGAGAGAGAGAGAGAGATAACTATTATATGTGCTAAACACTTTGCTGGGGACCTTTATGCTTCTGAAGATGATAAAATCGGATCTGAGAAGTGCAAGGTGACTGATTCCAGGCATAGCTCGTACCATATAATCACATTTCTTCTGAGTGTACAAACCTGCTTTTCTTTGAACCTACCCATGGTAGTGCCCTGTGAATAGCCGATATAATAGATCTTTTCCTGGTCCGTTTTCTGCAAAATAAAGTTTATCACTGCAGGAAGGTCAAACCTAGCCATCTCATCATAACTACAAGAGGAAAAGACAAAGTTATATGAAAAATTTATGATTAGAAACAAACAGAAGCACCCCAAAGTTTACAAACCATCCCCGAGTTGTCGGCCCTGATAGCTTGTTACTGTGCCCCTCATAACGCTCAGAGTGGACTCGTTTCAAATCTGTGATGTGTGGGTGTCTCTGGCATCACAGGCTGTCAGCAAACCTGTTTTCTCCAGATGTTATCATAGAGCGATAATCATCTTCAGTGAATATTTACTGGGACATGACCCATCTCCCAGTGGAGGTGTCCTATTATACTATTAGCAGAACAGCAAAGGGCCGTTCAGATTCATTTGTAGGCAAAGTATTAACGATGCTGCAGGGAACCTTCTCTGATGGGCACAAAGAGCAGGTTGAATGTCAATAGATAATTTAAGCGAAACATTAAAAATCTTTTGTAAGAGCATGAGAGATGTGTTAGTCAAATTGATAGTCCCTAAAGCTTAATAGTTTCCCTTATTTTATTTTTTTTAATGCTGCCTGATCTCGCCTCCTTCTGGAGTACTATTGCCCACCTACAAGGAAATGGACCTACCCTTCTCTCATTCCAGTCTCAATCACCTGACACCAACAACATTCTCATGCCATTAGCCAGACCTAACCTTCTACTTAGGGAACCCAATATTCCCCCCACTTTCCCAGAAGAATCACTAGTTAATTAAGGATATCATGTTAGGATATTGGTGATGCAACCGAAATAAATTAACCCAATACTAGAAGCTGTAGTTTTTTACCCAGTTTTCCAAAAGACATCCACGTCTACCTTCACTCTCAAGATTCTCACATACCTGAAAGCCCAGAACTCATCTTGGTCTATAGAGAGGGTCTTGTGTTTCCGAGACCAGGTGTTTCCCCTGCTGTTACCCATCCACACGTCAAAACCAGCATCTGCCAGAATGAAGCCCAGGCTATTGTTGGGCAGGTTGGAAATCCAGTTGCTGGCATCTCCAACTAGGCCGTGCTGTAGTAACACCACAGGCCTGGGACCTGCAAAAAAGAAAATTTCGACAGCGTGAAATGTTCTCTACCTTTCTTGCTATCCACCAATGTATAAGGGCTTTCAAGTCAGACAAACCTATGTTCAAATCTTGATTCAGTTTTGATTCAGTTTACTTGCTAGTTTGATTATTGTGGCCAATTACTTAATCTTTTTGTGTCTTGATTTCCTCATCAGTAAAATGGGATTTTTGTTATGATTAAATAAAATAGAGCCCAAAGAACAGGTGGCACAATGCCTGACACAGTCTATAATCTTCCAATGTTGTTTTTGTGTAATTATTATTATTGGACTTCTATGAGCTTTTCAGAAAATATTGAAAGTGCCCCAGGAGACAGTATAGTAGAATGATTAAGATATTTATACCATATATAATGGTCTAATGATTAAGAGACCTTCATGTCAAAAGGACCTATAAGCCAGCTTGAGGGAGCTTCCACTGTTCAAATACAGGAAAATTTAAGCATCAAAATAAAAAAATGACAGTAATGAATTATATGCCATTGAATAAATCAAGAATGCTTAAGTCCATATAGATATCAATAAATAAATGAACAAATAAACAATTAGGAGAGAAGGAAAAGCTCTTATTTACAGCATAATGCCAATTAATATATATGAAAATTGATTTACAATATAATGCTAATTAATAAATACAGAGGGATTAAAATTACCAGTGAATGCTAAAATCAGTGGATAAAAGTTAAAAGACAAATGGGATATTTACATAGCTTGAAATTATTAATTACGAAGGGAAAAATACTAACTTTAGAAAAACCTGGCAGATACCACCTAACAAAGTTATCAAAGTTAATGTCACCAATATTGGAATAAAGCAACGTCATATGCTTCATAATAAGATGCATCAATTAAGGACACAATTTCACTTATGTGTTATACCTGCCCAAAGTGTGTAACCTGAATCATGCCATGAAGAAACATCAGACAAATAAATTTACATACCTGTTCAAGACGCTTCGAAAACGTCAAGGTCAAAAAAGACAAAGAAAACCTTAGGAATTGTTTGTTTCTAAAGGAGACAGATATGACAACCACATGCCGTATATGATCCTGTATTAGATTATTGACCGGAGGGAGGAAAAAGAGGACTTTGGTATAACTGACAAAATTTGAGTATGGATTATAGATTAGATACTAATATCTATTAGTGTTCATTTCCTGATTTTGATAAATGTATTTACAGAAGAGACTATCATTATTTTCAGGAAACACCCACTGAAGTATTTAGGGGTAAATGGGCATGATGTCTCAAACCTACTGTCAAAGGTTTTGGAAAGAGTAATGACATAACACATAAGAGGTGGATGAGAGGGACAGAGAATGATAAAAATAAATGGGGACAAAATGTGAACAATTGGTAAGTCGAGTGAAGGGTATATGGCAGTTCCTTGTACTATTCCCAGAACTTTTCTGTAAGTTTGAAATTATATCAAAATAAAGAGTTATAAAAATATCAGTAGGGAATAAATGAGGATTAAGAGCTTTAAAATTCTAATATGTTAAATAAATTAAAGTTTGTACATCATTTTTACATTGGCAAATACGACTGAAAGATTAATAAAATGCTGCACTATTAGGAGGAAAAAAAAGTATCATGCCCTTGTTAGGACTTGTGAAAATGAAATCACATTGTGAATGCAATGTTCACACCACAGTACCCGGCTTAGAAAAAGGCTGTAGTAAAAACAGCTTTATTGCTGCTGTCATTGTTATTGCTATAACTCTTTAGAGCAAGTGACTCTCTAAGCTTCAGTGTCCTCGTTAGCAAAGGAGGATACAGTTGCCCACCTCAGGGGTTTGGGGGGTCAAATGTCATACTGTGCGTTAAGAACTCAGCATGCTGCCTGACCTCTTATCAGATGGGGAGCTCTTGTCACTATTGCTATAAAGGGGAACGCAATCCGTACGCAGTCTCCCTGCAGGACAAAAGCCTTTCTACGGTAAACTCATGCAGCATCTGGACAGCCTTCATGAGTTCCACCTGCCTCATTTTATCTCTCTGGGGAGAGAATGCGTAGGTCACTAAGGACTACGAATGCAGGGCCAGGAGAAAAGAACTCGGTGTTATTTTAGGTTTTCCTTGATGTCTGGTCATTTAGTTCATCCTCTTAGCTGTCAGGGAGGTGACCTCATTTGTGTTAACACAGGGTGATCAAAGCAAGGTGATCAGTGCTCCCCTGGGAGTCTTCAGGACATTTCCTGTGGTTGGGGTCAGCTTCGCCCTAATTAGCAGCACATTTTGTACTTGCAGGTCACCTAGTGAGAAGGCTGGCTCATTTGTATCATTTCAAACATGCCTGACATCCCTGGCCTTCTGTATAAATTACAGCCAGCAGGTGTGTGTGTAAGGGCTACACTTTGAAAAGCTGTCACGTCTGAGGATGTTCCAGGCTATGTTTCTCTCCTGATGTAAATATTTGAAGCCAACTATGATCATTTGATAAAGATACAGAGGCTTTTATCACAAGCTTTAAGCTTTTCATTAAACATTTTTCAGTTGTTTTCAGTATGAATTTCATTGGCTTTCTATTGGAAGAGATAGTGAAAAATCTTTTTTCCTGATATATGGGGAGAGGGCATCCTTGGAGGGACCAGTGGCAGCTGCAACAACAACATCAGCCACTAGAGGGGAGTATTCTGCACCGACCAGAGCTAAAAGTCCGATTCCTTGAACCTGGAACTCCTGAGCAACGAGTGAACAATCTGAGTCAACAGGATGTGAGGAAACAAACTGTCCACGAACAGGGACTGCAGGCGACCCTCACACTTAGAAACTGCTGCAGTCACTCGACTGCTGTGCCTGCCTAGGCTTTGTGGAGCTTTGTGAAAAGTTTTGTGTACCAGGCGATTCATTTATTTATACGAAATTTATCCACTCATTCCACAAGTATTTATTAGCACCTAGAATGTACTTGGCACTTTAATCACTGGATACGGCCTTGAAAAAAATAAACTCTCCTTTCACTGAGTTTACACTCTGGTTGTTGGGAGATGGACAATAAACAAGCAAACATCTATTGCAGTAGGTGGTGTTAAGTGCTATATGGAAAAGTAAGCGGGGTAAGGGGCTTGCTATTTTGAATAGGGTTGCCAGGGAAGGACTCTCTGATAAAGGAGGCCTGAAAGGAGGGGCAGGGCAAGCTGCATAGACAGCAGGTGAAATAGTGGTCCACAGAGAGAGCTGTAAGTTCAGAGGCACTGAGAGGGGAGCATGCTGGACATACATGAGGCACAGCTGTGCAGCTAGTGCGGAAAGAAAACAAAAAAAGCTTTTTTTCAAAAAGCTATACGAGTACACGTTGAGTAAAATAGAAGGCTAAAACTTCTTTATTCCAAAGCCCAGTAGCATTTGCCCAGTATTTTCTGATCCTAGTTAGGATCGTGGGCTGTAGTGGCAGACAGATTTGCATACAGGTTGTGTAACCTACTAGCAAATACTGGCACAGACTTTCTGGCAAAGTTACTTAGCCTCTGTGAGCAGCAGTCTCTTAGGGTTATTGTGAAAATTAAATGGGATTGGCTGTTCTCCTACACAGGGAGAACTAGCCTCTACTCTGTGGAGTAGATTAAATAAATAAATGGGACTAATGCAAATAAAGCACTTAGCATTGTGCCTGGCATATAGAAAGAACATAAGAAGTTATTTTACCTGTATACATGACAGATAATGTATTTGCTGCTATAAACATAAAGCTGGAGTATTAAAGGAATAAAGCAAAAGAGAAAGGGGAGATGGGCGTGCTTTAGTAATGAAGATGAATTTTTAAAAAATTCAGCAATAGCTAAAAATCTCATATACAAAAAAAATGGAATTATATGAACTATGGAAATGTATTCAAAATTTAAAATGTACATACAGAACCTGGTTCTTAAAAAGCCCTTAGTGAAAAGCTAAGCAATATCTTAAATGTCTAAAGTGCTCTTTGGATGAGGAATACAGTGTATGGGGTCGGCGCCAGGTGCCATATTGAAGTTTGAATTCTTTGTGAACAGAAGTTTGTGTGGTCTGTTCAAGGAATAATCAGTAAATGTTCTGGAATATCTATATAAGGGGGAGTTTGGGGAATAGGTCGAGTGCTAGAAGGGGTCAAGAAATGGACTTTTCTTGAAGCTGTTGTTTTGAAAAGCAAATATTGTATGTTTACTTGAGATAATTGACAGGGTATGTTGGGGTAGGGTGGTGGTGATGGAGTTTATGGGGGAACTGACACCATCCTGTGACCAGAACAACGGACCCCAGTCTGTACCGAGAACCCAGACTGTCTTCTACACTCAATCACAAGGAAATTCTGGCTGCAGGGAAGACTGCCATGTTGGGATGAAATAGGGTGAACAATACCTGTCTTAGGTTGCACTAGGCCGCGATGGATTCTGTTAACGGAAAGGATATACCCATCTTCAGTTGTGACTTCATACTCCTCACAGGGATAGCCTTGATGTCGGATGATTTCGCTCTGTGGAAAAAGCACAATTTCTTTTTAATTGAATTATATATAGCTGTATTCTGTGATCCTTGATGCTATAAGGCATAGGCAAAAAAGTCCTTGCTTTTCTTTAGGTAATAATATTACTTTAGAAAAATCAGCCAACCCTTTCTGGCCCTCACTTTCTTTATCTTTAATATGAAGACTGGACTAGAAGGACCCTGGGCCAAAGCATCAGCATCACTAGGGTACTTGGTAGAAATGAAGATTATCAGGTTCCAACCAAATCTACTGAATCAGGAACTCTGAGGATAGGACCCAGCAATTTGTGTTTTGATAAGCTCTTTAGGGAATTCCAGTGCACTCTAATGTTTGAGAACAACTGCACCAGAACACTGATTCCATAACCTGGGTGCGCATGCAGAATCACTTAAATATACAGAATCTGGATGCACTTGAATATACAGAGTCTTGAGCCCACTTCGGGTCAGATATCAGGTGATTCTAATGCAACCAGTGGAGCACCTGTCTCAGCACAATTTACGTGAATATCTGGGCCATGTATTCCCTAAGGTTCTTTCTAGTTCTAAAACCATAGGCTCAAGAGCAGTGATTCTTAACATCTTTAGATTAAAGTTCCCTCAGTACATTTGAGGAGAACTATAAAAATGGATATGTACGTGGATGCACAAACATGCATTTGCATACAGTCTCAGGGGCTGCAGATTCCTTGTTGCCTATGTATTAATTTATGACTCTGGTATATATAATCCCTGCTCTATATACTTGTCATATGCAGAAACTCTTTAGAAAATATGAAGCTGCAGAGACCTCCTAAGCACCCTCATTGTTCTTGCCCAGTGTCATTATGCAGAGGAGAAAACTAGATCAGGAAACTACAAGAGAAGAGAAAGCCAGGTGTCAAATGCCCAGAGTAGAATATAGGGCAAAAGATCAGTCATTAAGACAAAGGCCCCGGGGTTCCACTGCTTGAGTTTTAATTCTGGCTCTAACACTGATACACAAACTAGCTGAATGATCTTGGGAAATTTAGTTAAACTGTCCCTATTTCTTAGTTTATTCATCTGTAAATTAGGAATACCAATGATTCATACACCATGGGATTGTTGCAAGGAATGTAAAAAGACAAGCACATATAACAGTAACCATAACCCCTGGCACAGAGTGGGTACTAGGAGCATTAGCTACCACTGTAATAAAAATCTAGGTTAACCAAATGTTATGAAATGCATTGTGCGTGTGGTGGGGGGAGCCTGAGCGTGCCTATGTGTGTGTATTTGTATATTGTACCATTGTATATTTAACCTTAAAGAATTTATAGACCAGTAGTCCTCATATTTTAGCATGCATCAGAATTACTCAGAGGGCTTGTTAAAATGAAAATTGCTGGGCCCCACTCAGAGTCTCTGGTGCAGTAGGTCTGGGTTGAATCCAAAGAATGGACATTTCCAAAAGGTTCCCAGGTGATGCAGATGCAGGTGATTTGGGGACTGTCCTTCAATAACCACTGTTGTAAACTATTTGGGGAGATAAGTATAGCAACGTGAGAATGGATGACATCTGACAAAGCATTTATTGATAAGATATATATAATGTGCCGAATGAGGGCTGAAGGATTGAGGGAAGGAAGGAGCAAAGGAGTTCTGAACAAGGGGAGCATGATGAATGGAACTAGTCAGGCCAGGTCTTATGGAGGAAGGAGAATTTGAACCAGGCCTTGAGGATCAAATAGGAGTTACCCAAAAGAGGTAGGGATGAGGGCATGGACATCCCAGAAGGAAAAGAACTACAGCCACAGCGAACACTGTCTACAGGTGGCAAAGGGTCAACAGACTACACATGGCAGGAGAGTTTATGCAGGATAATAGTAGGACATAAATTTGTGGACATAAATATATAGGCACGACATATTCAAAAGGGTAAAGTATTACTTATGAACTTGTAAATTTGTACAACCATTTTCGAGAGCAGTTTATTTATTTAAAACTGCTAATATTTAATTTTTAAATTTTATTACAAATTGACAAATTATAAATGTATTCAACATTTAACTTGTAATCTCATTGTCCATTTCTTAAATTTTAAGGAAAAAATCAGAGATATCCATCAAAACACACCTGTAAGGATATTTATCCCAGTATTATTTATAACAGTAAAAAATTATACTGGGGGAATATTTAAACAAATATTGTAGTGGACACTAAGAAGCTCTACCCAGATCCCCCTTTGATGAAGGACTTGTCCCATCTACTGCTCAGTGGAAGAGCCCAATTAAATGAGTTTTATTTATTTATTTTTATTTTGAAGTGTTACGAAGGGACAAATGTTTTTGGTTACAAGGATCGCTTTTGTAATGCTTGAATCAGGGTTATAAGTGTGCCCATCGCCCAGGTAGTGTTCACTATACCCATTAGGTAGGATTTCGCCCATCCCCTCCTCCTCCCTCCCCCTTCCCCCTGATTGATTTCCATTGAGTTATACTTCTCTCTATGCACATGTGTGCTCATTGGTTAGTTCCACTCTAATAGTGAGTACATGTGGTGTTTGTTTTTCCAAAGTGAGTTTTAGTCTCTAAGCTCCTGAAACCCCAAGTGTAAGGATGCTGGACACACTCAGTGGGTGGGGTCCAGGAAGATTGTCTCTGTCTGCAGCTAAAGAGATTCCCCCTATCCCTAAACTAGATGAATTTGTGTGGAACATTTCCAGGGCCAGAAGGATGGCTCCTAAGGATCTACACCAATGTGTGAACTATCTGGACAAACTGTCAAAAAACAGCCAATCATTGGAATGATCAAAAAAACCCTGGTATTTAGCACCATGCAGATTCCGAATATTTCTATGGCCTCTCAGTTTCAGAACCCATGCAAGGGAGCTTCTGTAAAAAGGGTCTTAAATCTGTGTAAATGTATATTAAAGTTGCTCTTTCTGTGAGGTATTAGATAAACCTATGTGGCATGGATGTTACTGCACACAATCATCATACTCATTTGGAGGTAAACTCTCCTCTTTCTCGCCTGGGAGGCTTTATTGCATTGCATAGTGGTTATAATTATAGGCTTTGTGTTTAGGCGAGCCTGCATTTAAATTGTAGCTCTGCCTTGTACCAGTGGTGTGGCCTTGTTTAACTTGCCCAGTCGCTTTAATGTCAGTTCCTTGATTTGAAATATGTGGATGATCATATCCATTTCATAGGGCAGTGAAGTTTAAAGAAAATAGTATGTCTGCAGCTTTTGTCACAATGCCTGCTATGGTGGCCATTACTAAAACCCAATGTAGGATTTGACAGTATGCCAAAAAAAAAAAAAAAAAATTCCCTGGGAGATCTAAAGAGATGTATTATCATTCATGCATTTTATTCATAGGAAGCCCTCTCTAGCGCTCACTCGGGCTCTTTTTATTGCCATTCAACAAAGTTACCAGTCCAGAACAGGATAAAAAGAGTGGATTAGAATGGTACAGTAGATACTCCTAGAAGTGGGTGCCCTGAAAGCAAGAAGTGAGGGCTGATATCTTGATAACATAGGAGAAAGTGAAAAAAGAATAAAAAGAACAAGACAAATTAGCAATAATCAAGTGTCTGGGGTTGGCCCAAAATACCTCAATTATTTCTCTGCTCATAGGATGACCCTGAGAGTTCAAGGAAAACATATTGTGTTTGAAGCCCAAAGGGATTAAATCATTTGTTCAAGGTAACAAAATTTGTTCCTAGGTCTGTGGATACCAAGGTTAGCATTCTTTCCAGTAAAATATGCTATTATACTTTATCACTATATTCCTCTAGTGTAAATCACTACCATGTATAAATACATAATGCAGATAATACACAGTTGCAAATATTAACATGTAAGGTACATTTCCCCAAAACATTACGGAAAATCTCAACTTACAACATTCATGAATGCTTCTGGGTCCACAGCTTTAGTTGGCAAACGTCCTGAATTCACATTGCTTTGGAACAAATATGCCACCAGAATCAGAAGCCACATCTCCATTCTGTGTGCAATAATCCACTGTCTCGACAAGATTTCTGACATGGTCCAACATCTGCACTTATGTTTTCCTGGCAATATAGTAACAAAGTCTAAAGTCAGAAGAAGAATCTGTAGGTTTAAAAACTCCTTCACATATTTGCCAGCCGCAATTCCTTCTCTAAATTCTGAAGCAAATTAAGCAAGCTTAGTTGCTAGGAATGGGAGAACACAAAGGAGGCTGGAAACATTGCCTGGGATGTCCCAATGCCATCTGGCCCCTCCTGTTCCTCTCTCACACAACTTGTAGTCACCAGTCCTTCAACTTCTAGCTATGTAGAACTTTCTCTGATGCAACCTGGAGTTTCATGCATGTGATACAGCCCATAAAACCTCTGTTCTTGAGCACCAGGGAATAAGGACTATGGGGAACATCTTTCCTTCCATTCCTTGTTTTTATCTTTCTTTGAAAGATAGCAAGATTATGGCATCTGCAGAAAACATTGCAAGTTTCTATAGTCACATTCTGGGGCTTCAGTGATGTCTGCCTTTTGGTTGAAGATAAATGTAATGATAAGTACTTTTGTTTAAAATACCAAAAATTTTACGGACATTTTCTATTTTTAGTACAGGAGAGAACACTGGCTGGAAGAAAACAAATCTTCTGTGTTTAGCCTATTTCTGTCTAGTTCAATTAAATAGATATACACAAAATTTTTATTTGGAGTTGTAAGCGCTAGTTAATTGCTGAGAGACAGATTAGATGGGTAGCCTACTAATTAAATCATCTGCAATAACTAAAATAATGAGCTGCAGCCTAGTTATTTTCATGAGCTGAATGTTGCAGTTCAATTGGCTGTGAGGCAATGTGGGCAATTCCTTAGCTTACCAATAATTGAGCAGGCCAGGAGGGTAGTTTTTCTGTCATTTTAAGTAAGGAATGTGTTAGAAATTAAGAAAAAAAAAGTGTTACTTAAAGTAAAATATTTCTCTATCATTACAGCAACTCTCCAGAGCTGAGCTAACAGTAGCCGCATCAAGAGGCAGACTTTTGGTATGTAGTGGGTGAGGGAACCACGTCTAGAACTGGAAAGATGAGTCTTCAGGAAGGTATCTGCCCGCATGACTCAGCCTCGTCCTCTGTGGGCGGTTGGCTAGGCGTGAGGAGGGGAGCCTGCGTCCTTATCTGGACATCGCCACCTTTGTTGATCTGATGCCTACTAGAGGAGCCCTTTGACCTAATTAGAAGAGCAGAGAGAGCACTTGTCCCATATCCTCAGCGCCTACTGAGCTCACGCTGGAGTTAGCAAAATGGGATTTTGGAAAACATCGTTGGCTTCCACTGCTGCCATTTTCGGATTTGAAAATGTTGTATAGTCAGCAAGAAAGAAAATATCATTATACTTTCATTTTCAGAAATGTGAAGACAAGTCAAATGACTTGTTTACCTAGATTGTGGCAAGACCAGAATAAAAATTCAGATATTTTAATTCACTGTTTAGTTTTATGACCACATGGGGAAAAATGTAACATT
This sequence comes from Propithecus coquereli, assembly GCF_000956105.1. Classification (NCBI taxonomy): domain Eukaryota; kingdom Metazoa; phylum Chordata; class Mammalia; order Primates; family Indriidae; genus Propithecus; species Propithecus coquereli. The sequence continues at coordinate 4,413,814 of NW_012152285.1, read as the reverse complement.
TCAATTTACTCTATTCAGGGATGAAGGCCCGCCTACTATCAAAAATTAATTATGTCAATCTCTGAACTGTCTCTTTAAAAATTCTCAATGATTTTATTATAATTTTTGGCAGATATGATCTACTCACATTTGCTCCACTTTGTTCAAGTAAAATTAACTCCCGCATTGAATTAATATACTTGTGAATGCTGTAGAGATTTATTAATGAGAGAGTTGGTGGCGATAAACTGACTAGTTCAGAAAAATCCCATGTTTTTGGTAGTAGAACTACTTGCTCCCCTGCATCAAACTCCCCCATCCCTTTCTTTTTTCAGCCTTTTGCAGCTCCAGCTTCCTTGGGTACTAAGCATAATATGGAGAGAGTTAAGTTCAATTTGGCTCCCTTGGTTAACTTTATGAGCTCATAACTGTCATTTTGGAAGCAGGAAAAGTCACATTCCAATTAGCTCAAAGAACTACACTTTGAACAAGTGTTAAATAAGTAGAGTTCCTCCCTCTGAAGAATTTTAACAATGCCTTATCACCTTAGCAACCCACAGCCCAAGTGTGCCAATGAGACCTCCAACTTGGACTTGTTTGTTTTGAGAGATTTATGTTTAGAGGCTTCTAACAAGGAACTCTGTGACCTTTAAAAATGGATTTTTATCATTTCAATACATAATGGAGTAGGATCTAAAATATCCTGACTTCTTAAAACTAAGAAAATGGATCTTTTCTAATGTGCACTATCTATAAATCAGTTAAATATCAAAATCCAGAAAATCAGCAGGTTAAATAGGAAAAAGTTTAAGGAAAAGCTTTCTAAGAAAAAAGTGCATAAAAAATCAACCTAAAGCCCTACTCATTAATATACTCTGTGTAAAAACTGTAAAAACGGGAACAAAAAACCAAACAACCAACCGACGACCAAAGTAGGACAAAACAAAAACAATAACACAAGAATAAGAAACAAAAACACCCTGAGAGTGTAAAAACTGAAAAATTACCTAACCTGGAGGAAAGAGGTAGGAGAAAAGAATATTTGTCAAGACTGACCTCAGAAACTTCCATCTTTTGTGCAAGGTACCCAGTAAAGCTCGTCTCAAATCAGCTAAGTTACCTTTATGTTTCATTTGAAAAATAATATTGGCCTTCGTCTTTTAAATATGAGGTCCAACTATGAAGGAGTAACTTTATTTGAACATGAGAAATGATTCTTCTCAAAAAAATTAATGAAATATTTTTAAAAATTTCCCTGGTGGTATAAATGTGTTGAAGTGTAATTTTCCTACATTTGTTTGGTTTTAGAATGTATAAAGGTCAAAGTTCATATAATTGTTCTTAAATATCTTTAAAGTACACAATATTTTGAGAAACTGATGAAAACTCGACTCTCCTCAGAAAAATGTACATATGCATATCCACAGCAAATTTCATAACTTTTTAAAATTTAAATATTTATTTATTTATTTATTTACTTACTTAGAGTCTCACTCTGTTGCCTGGTATAGAGTGTAGTGGTGTCGTGATAGCTCACAGCAACCTCACACTCCTGGGTTCAAGTAATCCTCCTGCCTCAGCCTCCCAAGTAGCTGGGACTACAGGTGTGTGCCACTGAGCCTGGCTAACAAATTTCATATCTTTTCAAGGGACTTGTGGTCCTCATATTTCCTTATGTAGAACTCTTGGGCTCCATGGACTCAGATGAAGGATCATAGGGTGAAAGGCACTGCTAATCCAACTGACATTATGTTGGCCTATGTGTATCTCGAGGACAACTAAATCTTTTAATTCCATTCACAGTTATTGAATTTTGCTACTTGGGTCTTAGAGTGGTGATTCTTAACCAGTGTAAGGTCTATAAGTCTAATATTATCAGTTAAGTTTTCTAATATGTCTTCAAAACATATGCTAGAGAACGTACACACATATACATTTTTAATTAAAGTGAATTAAAGTCAATTTTGTTTTGATAATATTATAAGGCCATTTATGGCAGTTGAAGACACTTTAGACACAAGAGAAGCTGAGTGGGAATCAGAGCCATACAGTTGCAGGGCTGAATCTGGGAGCCCATGCGATGCCTTCCCTAGAGGAGATTTTCTGTTGCTCTGCGAGCTAGCATGGTAACCACCAAGCTATCACCTCTACTTGCTTTACTTCCAAACTCACCAAGCAAGTTTTGGCTTATAAGATAATTTTTTTCCCAGGTAATTTGGGAAACTAGAAATAAGCTACGTTGGAATAGGGACTTAAGGCATTTTGGCTCTTGTGTTAGGAGTAACCTGTTCTGTAAGTAATTCCATTGTTGTGCTCGTGCCTATGTTCAAATCACCTGATTGTCTTTGGGTGTAATGAAAAAGCTCATTTAATGCCTATTATATTGGGGGGTACAAGAAGGAGGCCAACCATTTGGCCCCATCTGTTGGTATACCACCCTCTGCCCCGTCACACTACTGCCTTGTCTTCCATTTTTAAACATGAACTTGTTTGGCTTTCTGAGTGAGTCTATATCTGAGAATGTTCTATTCAGGAAGGAGTTCTTATTATTCGTCCAGGTGGCAGTTTTCCCCCATTTGCCTGATTCAAATAACAAAGTTTTAGTTGCCGGAGTGCGGCTTTATACTTCACCTCTACTTAACGATATCCCCATGACCATCCGTCAGTTATTGTTCCCTTTCTGTAATCCTGCACTCTTTGAGGCATTATGTCTCTAATACAAGAATTCTTTCTTGCTGTCTAGATAGCACAAACTATGGGCATAAATTGGGTTACATTAACCATGCAGATTGACTCTTGAATCCTCACTCGAATCAGGACTTGTAGAACTCTGAAATGTCCCCCAGGGGGACCCATTTGTCACTGATGCTCTGCTGGGTGTATGCTGTTTACTCTGGATAACTGGGCAGTCCCCCTCCCCTGCTGGACATTGGTACTCACTTCCATTCTTTCCCAGGAGTCTGCTGTTTCCAGACAGACACATATTGGAAATGACGTATGTGTCTGGACCTCCTGCTGCAGAGTAGTCACTGGGACACCTAAGACATTAAAACTGCATGGAGCCCCTTTGCAAAGTGAGGGAGAATTCCTCTTTTCTGTTTGAGTTACAGGTTAGAGGACTGTCAAGTTAGTGCTGCCATTTCCCCAGAGTTTAACTCATGCCCCTTCTCTTAACATGACATCTCACAGGAGACTTTGAGGTCTTCAGGCAAATGGGCCTTTGGTTTACCTGCCTTCCTGGTTTGTCAGATATGCCTGCATATTCATGGTTCTCACTTAGGCTCTTAATCAGTATCTCAGCTACATCAATCAACATGTGATGGTTCTTCACATACTGCACTCCAGTGCTGACATATTGCAAACCATTCCATATTAAGTAATCAAACAATCTTATCTCTGACTTTTAGCATTGGTCTAAGAATTGCTTAAACATCTTCTATCTTCAAGTTCTTTTTTTTCAAAGTCTAGCTAGCAACAAATGATTTTTATACTATTTGGTGTATGCAGTAGGTAAGACAGGCTGGGGAGTCAGACAGATAGCTCCACCACACACTACCTCTGTAACTTTAGGCAACTTCCCTACCATCATTGAGTCTGCGTCCTCATTTTCGAGATGTGAACAGTAGAGGTCTCTCTCTTAGGGCTGCTGGGAGGGTTAACTGAATATGAAGGCAGTGCCTGGTGCAGAATAAGCACCCACCACATCTCAGCCACTTTACCTCGTGCAGGTTATGACTGTCATGCTGCTTCCCCACTGTTGCCTCCTGCTCTCTGCCCCAAAGCTTATAAGGTAAACAAAAGTTTTTCCACCAACCTGTGAAACTATAAAACATCTGGTGTAGAGAGCAGCAATCATATTTCCCACAGGCTGATTCACATGTAAATCCTGGCTCTATCCCTCCCTGAGCCAGTCAGTGATCTTAATCAGATTACTTAATCTCTCAGGGCCTCTGTTAATCTAGAATTAATTTAAAAGGTGCTAAAAGGATCAATGCAAAAATCTATACAACTTGGAACCAAGCACACAGCAGGCGCTTAATGAATTGTAATGTTTTCCCCTTTTCTTTTCCTTCTTAGAGGAACCTATAGTATGGAAACAGCTTTGGAGGCTTAAATTTTAAAATTTATTTCTAAACCAGGATTAACTAAGTCATAGTGTGTTAGAGCTGAAATCATAGACTTCAGAAATCATTTAGTTCAACCTCCTCATTGTTGCTCCATGAATTAATATAAAAACGTGTTTGCAGACAGGATTTGTCTTAGGAGTTTTGCAGCGCTTTGCCCTGAAGGAATATGTGAACGTGTTGGTTTGCATTTCAAATGCTGTTGCACTTGGAAGGGCGTCTCTGAAAGACAGTAGCGGCTGTATCCCACAAGGCGCCACATTTCTCAGACCTAAAGGTTTGGATTTGCTTTGTAAAGCAAAGTGAATCTGTTAAAAACTACAGGATGAGAGCTGACAATGGAGTGCCCCCCCAGAACAGACAGCTGCCCAAATGCCTAAAAGCAAAGCTCTTGTTTTAACACTCTAGGCTACCTGTCTCCATTCACAATAACCTAACAAATATGGAGCCAACATATCTCTGTTTTACCCCTCTGTTAAGTGATAAACTTACCTTAGAACTTAGAAGTCAACCTTTGAAAGATTTTATTGCCATTTGCTCATGTAGATAGAATTAGTTAAAGAATCCGTAGAAGCCTTTTGAAAATCTGTTAACCTGAGAGGAACTACCTGCTGTTATATAAATCTGTTACCCCTGGCAATTAATCACTATTCCCTATAAGTTACCATGTAAGACCTCACTGGGGGCTTTTTGAGACCCACGGAGAAGGTCTAGGCCCCCTGAGATCCCACTTTGCCTATAATCTTTATAAACTTATAAAACCATATCTTTGTCTCTGTGTATTCTTTTATTTTCCATTTTTCTCTATTATTTTCTTATCCCTTGCAACTCTACCAAAGGGACCCAGTTTTTTGTGGGGAACATTGGCCACGTTCCCGGCACCTCATACTATTTATTTAAAAATTATACAATTATATAATTTAAATTATAAATGATATAATTATAAAATTATATAATTTAGATGGTGAACCAAAGACACCACCAGCCCAAGTGTCTCTGTAAGAGGGAGAAATTTTAGATGAAAGAGAAAAAACAAATAGACAGACATAGATTGGATGAGGGTCAGAAGGAAGGGTGCCTGAACCTATAGGAGACTCCACAGGAAGAGGTTGCAGAGAAGAACCGGAAGGAGAAAGGCATCAGTGGGGATTAAGCCCCGGGGGCTTGGAGACCAGTGAGAAGGGTAGGTAGATTGGTTAACATCCCCCTCGCTCACCCCTTGGACTGGCTCCTGAGCTTCTGGAAAGACCTTTTACTGAAGCAAGCCAAGAGACTTCTGCTGCCAGTGAGTGGAGAGCTTCTTGTGGACAGGGCACTAGGCTTTCACCTCCCATCCCTCAGGTTCTGTCTTGCTCATCCCCACACAGACATGTCCCAACTCTGGCCCAGACTTCAGGAGCCACAGGGGGCCAGTGGGTCCCTGGTGTTCTGCATGACTCCAGAGCACTGTCTTTCTGGGTGGACTGACTCCCAGAGAGAGGGCTGGAGATAACCAGAGAGGGTGGAATTTCTTCCACCTAGAGTCTTTTTTGCCCCTTCCCCTGCCCCACCCGTGGCTTCTGAGAGAGGCAATTGAGCTAACACATGGAGGCTTCCTCAGGGAATGGGGCCCAGACCTTTCCTTTTGGGGTCCTGCAGCAGATTGAGGGGTGTTTGGACTGTGAGCCCCCTGCCTACTGGCCCTCCCTGGTGCTGCTTGCCCAGTGACTCCAGCAGAGCAGGACACACCCTGAGGTGGAAGGAAATTGAATCAACTTGGGCACCCTGTGAGAGAGACTTGGGACCAGCATTCTTCCCGCTGGCATGGACAGGGTTTGATCTCCATGGTCCTGGGTACAGACCTATGGGCCGGATCCTGTACACCCAGGTCTCGATTGCATTGCCTGGGGACACAGAGGGGATATTTGTGAATTAGTCTCGTGAAGTATGGGTGCCTGCAGGAGCAGATCAAGAGTGAGTGTGCAGTGTGCTCATGGGGCACCCCTTCTCCCACAGGAGGGGTGCTCCCAGCTCAGGCCAGGATCCTGGATAGGGAATCTCCCAGCCCAAATCATAGTCTGGGGGAGCTTGCTGGCTCCAGGTCCTGCCTGCTGACAGAGGCCTATAACAAACCATGGAATAGGGGAGGGTGGAAAGGAGGGAGGCCTGCTCCAGACAGCCAGACCGCAGTTCTAAAACAGACTTACCTCCACAGACAGACTTTTTGGTTGAATGGGGCCACTTCAGCCCCTCCATGACAGCTTTATCCAGAGGCAGGGAACAGACCTTGGACCCCTGCTGAAAGCATCTGCGGAGCTTGAGGGCAGGCCCACCCAACCCAGCCACACCCAGCCTCACTCTTGCACCCATTCCTGCTGAGGTGGAGAATAAGGTCACACCTGGAAGTTCTAGGGCTCTACCCACCACCTGAGGCATTAGAGTGCTTCTTATGAGGAGCTAGAGCTGGTCACAGGACCCAAAAACAACATTGCAGCTTGTTCTTCCTGGCAAGCACCACCTACTGACAGGGAGATCAATTTGCATGCTCCTTTACTGCATTTACTGACTCATCATACAGGGTGTGGTCAATTCTCACCCATAAGCACCACCTACTGGCTCAGAGATTCAACTGGACATGTCATTATCTGAATGAAAATCCAAAAGTAATAAGCAACAGCTGCCCCAGATGAGAAGGAATCAGTGAAGGAACTCAGAAGCATGAAGAATGAAAGTGAAAGAACACCCCCAAAAGGGAATACCAGCTCTCTAGCAATGGGTATCAACCAAAATCAGAACCTTGAAATGATACATGAAGAATTTCGAACATGAATTGTAAGGAAGCTCAATGAAATGCAAGATAAACTGGAAACCCAACACAAAGAAATCATGAAAAGAATGCAGGAAATGAATGAAAAATTCACTAAAGAAATTGAAATATGAAAGAAAAATCAAACAGAACTTCTGGAAATGAAAAATTCATTCAAGGAATTATAAAACACAGTGGAAACCCTTAAGAATAGGTTAGATCAAGCAGAAGAAAGAATCTCAGAGCTTGAAGACAATACTTTCAATTCAACAAGTCAGTCACAGAGACGGAGGAGAGAAATAAGAGAAAAAAGCAAAGCCTACAAGCAATATGGGATTATGTGAAGAGGCCTAACATAAGAATTATTGACATCCCTGAGGGTGAAGAAGAAAATGCACAAGGGTTGGATAATCTGTTTGAGGGAATAATTGAGGAAAATTTCCCTGGCCTTGCTAGAAATCTAGATATCTACATACAAGAAGATCAAAAGACTCCTGGGAGATTCATCACAAAGGGGAAAACACCATGACACATAGTCATCAGACTGGCCAAAATAAACACAAAAGAGGCCCTCCTATAAGGTATAAGGTGAAAGCAGCTGGTAACTTACAAAGGAAACCCTATCAGACTAACTTCAGACTTCCCAACTGAGACCTTACAAGCTAGAAGGGACTGGGGCCCCACTCTCTGTCTTCTCAAACAGAATCATGCCCAGCCTAGACTTTTGTATCCTGCAAAACTGAGTTTCATATATGAGGGACAAATCAAGTCTTTCTCAGACAAACAAACACTGAAGGAATTTGTCAAAGCAACATCTGCCCTGCAGGAAGTACACAGAACTGTGTTACACATGGATCAGCACAGTAGACACTCACCAGTGTAAAATCATCCAAAAGCTAAAGGTCAAAGGCCAGATACCACAATGGCTTAAGACATAAAACAAAGCAACAAAGTTCTACTCAACAGGATGAGCAGAAATCCACCCCACTTATCAATTCTTTCAATGTTATGTGAATGGCTTGAACTGCCCACTGAAGAGACATAGGCTTGCCAAATGGATAAATATGCACAAGCCAAGTATCTCCTGTCTTCAAGAAACATATCTAACCCATGAGGACTCATTCAGACTCAAGGTGAAGGGATGTAAAACAATATTCCATGAAAATGGTAACCAAAAGAAAGCTGGTGTAGCAGTTCTCATATCAGATAACAGTCTTCAAATCAACAAAAGTAGTGAAAGACAAAGATGGTCACAATATAATGGTGAAGGGTACAATTCAACAAGAATACATAACAATTCTGAATATTTATGCATCCAATACAGCTGTACCCAGATTCATAAAGCAAATCCTACTTGATCTAAACAAAATGATGAACAACAGCACTGTAATATCTAGGGACTTCAATATCCCATCGACAGAACAGGACAGATCTTCCAAACAGAAAATACATAAAGAAACAATGAACTTAAACAGAAATCTAGAGCAAATGGGCCTAACAGGGAATTTCTGCCCCCAAAACACTGAATATACATTCTTCTCATCAGCTTCTAGGACATTCTCTAAGACTGACCACATCCTAGGGCAGGAAATATGTCTCAACAAATTAAAAAAAAATAGGAATTATACCATGCATCTTCTCAGACCACAGTGGAATAAAGGCAGAAACCAACTCCAACAGAAACACTCATCTCTACATAAAGTCATGGAAATTAGACAACGTACTGCTGAATGATTCTTGGATCAAAGAGGAAATTAAGATGGAAGTAAAAAGATTCTTTGAACTAAATGATAAAGGGATCGCAAGCTATCAAAATCTGAGGGACACTGCTAAAGGAATCCTGAGAGGAAAATTCATACCCTTAAATGCCTACATCCAAAAGATAGAAAGATTACAAATCAAAAATCTAATGAATAGACTCAAAGAACTGGAAAAAGAAGAACAAATCAATCCAAACCCAGCAGAAGAAAAGAAATAACCAAGATCTGAGCAGAACTAAATGAAATTGATAACAAAAGAACTATATGAAAGATTAATGGATAAAAAGGTGGTTCTTTGAAAAGATAAACAAAATTGACACACCTCTTGCTAGATTAACCAGAAGCAGAAAAGAAAAAACTCTAATAAACTCAATAAGGAATGAAAAAGGAGAAATTACAACTGATACCACAGAAATACAAAATATCATCTCTGAATAATATAAAAATCTCTGTGTACATAAACTTGAAAATGTGGAGAAAATGAACAAATTCTTAGAAACACACAGACTCCCTAGGCTCAATCAGGAAGAAATAGAATTCCTGAACAGACTAATACCAAGTACTACAATTGAAGCAGCAATAAAAAACCTTCCTAAAAAGGGACTGAAGTTTTCAACCCTAACTTTACCTCACGTATTCAAGAAAATCAGACACAAAATCATCAGAACCACCTAATGGATGATAACGATTTCATGCCCCACCCCAGACCTACAAAAGCAGAGATTGCAGGTTTGGGGCCCAGAAATCTGTCTTCTTATCAAGTGAACCAAATGATTCTTCGGGTGAGCTGGATTTGGGGGCCACTGCTGTGCCACACTCCCAGGCATCCTTCCCTTAGGGAGAGCTGCTCTAATCCCTGGTCTGAAAATTCTCCCAGCTTGGTTCCTTCCCCACCGAAGAATTTGGTCCTAGAAAGTGAAAGAAGTTTGGGATTTTTTTTTTAGGATTAAAGGTTTTCCTGTATTCACCAGTATGAAATATGTAGTAAAATGATGATTCATAACAACCATCACCTCTTTGAGGTTTTAAAATATTTAAAGAAGAAACTACAGTGGTTGAAGACACATACATGCAGGTTACTGATTTCTATAATGGCCAATGACAGTCTACATTGGTTCAATTTTCTTTCATCTCAAAGTGGATTTAAACATTAATTGAGCACCATAAAACTAGCTTACATTTAAGAAGCAAATATGTTAATATTACAACAAAGCCCAGAGAATAAGATCACATGATTTGGTCTGCAAGATGCTAGCTGGAATATGCTGTGAATCACCTAATGCCACCCATGGAGGCATTTTGCTTTACATGTAATCTCAAAAGTATATATTATATATCAAATTGCAAAACACCAGTGGCCACATATTTATTAACATCTGCTAGAACCTCCGAGTCCAACTTTCTCCGCTATCTTGTATAATTGAAGAGAATTGAAATTGTTTAAAAGTTTTGTTTAAAAACAATTACTGCTTCAACTACTTATCTGCAGATTCTATCATATCGTATAGCTGAACAAAACAGAGCATTAAAGCATAAGTTCAGATAAATATAATCAAAGTACTGTCATTTTAAATCCCATTCCTAATTCTGAGGGTCACCAGAGTAGCTTCATCCTTATCATTTTACTTCATGTGTGAAGGTCATACATTTGAATTTTATACGATGAGTTTATATTAAATATTATTATTCCTCATTTATTTTATGTATTTGGAGTCTGTGTAATATTTTTTGTTTGAAAAGATCTTTTGCTTCTAAAAATGTTTTAAAATCACTGGGTAAGATGGTTTCTATAATCCCTCCCTCCCCTGACATTATTTCTCGGTTCTTTTTAAAAATTAGAAAATATCCTTCCTTCCGACCCTCACCTGATCTATGTTTTTCTGCTAGTTTGTTTTTTTCTCTTTCTTCTAAAATCTGTCTTTTTTTACAGAGACACTCTGACTGGCGGCTTTCCTCATCTGCCATCTTGGCTTCTCCTTGGAAGGGGGTTTCTACATCCACATTGCTCCTTTGCTTAACCATCCTCATATAGCCATCTAATCTTTGACAAAGCAGACAAAAACATACACTGGGGAAAAGAATCCTTATTCAATAAATGGTGCTGGCAAAACTGGATAGCCACAT
>NW_012152285.1:4320483-4402270 GCF_000956105.1 Propithecus coquereli | reverse complement strand
TGTGGTATATGTATACCATGGAGTAGTATTTAGCTTTAAGAAACAATGGTGATACAGCACCTGTTGTATACTCCTGGATAGAGCTGGAACGCATTCTACTAAGTGAAGTATCCCAAGAACGGAAAAACAAGCACCACATGTACTCACCATCAAATTGGTATTAACTGATCAGCACATAAGTGCACATATAAGAATAACATTTATTGGATGTCGAGCAGGCAGGGGGAAAGGAGGAGGAGGGGACGGGTATATGCATACACAAAGAGTGCGATGTGCAACATTCGGGGGATGGACACACTTGAAACTCGGACTTGAGGGGGGATGGGGGCAAGGGCAACATACGTAACCTAAACATCTGTACCCCCATAATACGCTGAAATAAAAAAAAAAAAAGAAATCCCCTTCCAAGAGGATAATGAAAGGAAAAAAAAAAAAAGAAAATATCTATTTATATTGTCACCCTTTGGGATTTGGGAAATTTTGATGTAAGTGGTAGAAAAATGGCTGGGAATTGTTTTAGTCCTAGAGCACTTAGAGGAGAGTTGGGCTTGGGTGGCTTCAAAATTTGTGCTTTAGGGTTAGCCAGAGAGCAGCACGAAGCACCACAAATCCTTATGAAGGAAGACAAGGGAACTAAACTTCAGCAGGGGTCGCCCAAAGACTCTGAAGTGGCAGGTGCTGTAATTTCCCTGCGTGGTGTGGGTCAAGAGGACATAGTTGTTCAGTTCTGCACTTATCTTGCTCTGATTTTTAAAGTGATCACATTACGGGACTATAACATGTTAAGGCTGACAAAGACTTGGCAGATCAGCTAGGTTATTTTACAGAGGAGTAAACTCAGGCCCAGAAGAGGGAAACAACTTGCCCAAATGTTGAAAATCAGCTTCACCATGAGGGAGGCTGAGGCAGGCAAGGGGCAGTAGGGAATAAAACGAGAGAGAAAGAAAAGAGAGGAAATAGGATAGAGAGATACTCTTTCTATCACCTCACTAGCATTTAGGGGACATCCTAGCAACATCCACTCTGGTCCTTTAAAAGAATTAAATGGTAACTTTCTCTGTATTGGTTGCTCACCTCTCCTTTCCGGGCGTTCTGGCTTTTGGTTTGAGGCCCTGGGATTCTCAGCTTCATTTCCAGAACATATCAGCATGTTTCCTACCTCACCCTATCACTAATGTTGACATATATCACTTCCAGAAGTTCCTCCCCAAAGGTTCCTGCCCTGGGGTGTTTGTTGGTTGTCTGTAATATGTCTGGCATATCTTTCCAACAGGAGAAATGGAGCCTGTTCTTAATCACATCAGTACACACCAAACTAAATAAATCAAAACAAACAACAAAAAGAAAATCCAGAAATGTTATAAACAATTTTTTAAAACAACACCCTTAAAGACACAGAATAAAATTATCCCCACTCCACCGCTCTTTCAAACCTGTAACATACGTGATTAACAGTGGAACGACTGGGGATCAGAAAACATTTCAGCTGTCAATGGGCTTCTTGAAAATTTTTTTCCAGGCCCCTTAGAGGGGAAGCATGGGAATGTGCAGGTTTGGTTGTGCAGCCTAGAAATACTAAGTGAAGCCTAAAGCCACAGGGCCTCCTAGCAGGAGTCTCACCTGAAAGAGACAGTAGAGAATAGTGGAAGCCAACACCCCTGGGTTCAAATTCCAGCTCCGCCTCTCACCAGGTATGAGCCTTTGGACAATTTTCTGATTTTCAGTTTGTTTACCCATAAATTGATAATAATAACAACCTCTTCCTCACAACACTGTTGTAAAGCCTGAGTAAAATATATGTATGAAGTGTACAGCATAGTGCCTGGCACATAGAAGCTGCTTAATATGTCATTGCTATTTACTGTTGTTTTTATTATTATTATTATTATTAGGATGCGTATGGATTTGTAGGCTAGAGGTAGAAAAGATTAAAAATAAAACTGATTACTTAGAAATCCTCTATCTCATTTTTCAGTTAAAATATGTAAAGAGCCTGGAACAAGCGATCCGAACAACAGACCACGCTCTTTACTAGGTTTAGGTCAAGCTGCCTGACCTGGCGCTCAGCTTCTGTGACTGCTGTGGCTGTCGTGGGCTTTGCCACGGCAATATTTACCATGGGAGTGGTGTGGAAGTTCTCCACCTGACAATCTGTGTGAACAGCCAAAGCAGAAATTTACTTTAAGGCGACACAGATTGTCTGTGTTGATTAACGCATTGAATCTACTGTTGGCTGACTGTACAATGAGACTTCTGAAACAGGCAAAGACTTTGGGAAGTCTACATTTTGCCACACTGAGGATTGTCTATCCACTACACCTTTCAGAAACTCCAAAACACTGATAATAGCAGTATTTTAAAATTTATCTAAGTGTCCCCAAGAAAAAATTTTCTCAATTATTTTTCTTTTCCTTTACACAGTTACCCCATTTCCATAGCATCTCTGTCTTCCTTTCCCCCTTTCTCCAATAGATGTTCAGGTCAAGAGGAAGGCAAGCACATCCTCATGTTTATCACATGAAATATGAAATAAAAAGCCTTTTCTCTCTTTCCCCCAAAAGGAGTTGCCATTTATTTCCTTATTTTAAATTCAATCAAACTTGCAATGAATTCCCTTTAAACATATTCATTTTATTGAAGGTAAATTTTTATAAATTTCTGACGAGAAATTTGTCAATGCATATAAAAAATTTAAACATTCTTAGTTCATAAATTTATTTCTAGGAGCCATCTGTGGTGAACCAAAATATTTATAAGGAAATAGTGACAAATTTGCATAAATATCCATGTGAGTTAAATGATTACATAAATTCTAGCTCATGTTTACTACAGAATACTATTTAGTCAGTACGAAAATATTGTAGAGATACAGATAGTGCAAAAATGTTCACAATATATTTTAACAGGGAAAATTAAGGCTAGTAAAAAGTACATATTGAATAATTTTTGTTATAAATGGACATAAATAGAAATGGGACCAAAGAGAAATCGATCAAAATACTAACCAAGTAGGTTTTTCTAGGTGGTAAGGACACTGGCTTATTATTATTATTTTTTGTTAGTTTCTTGCTATTTTCTAAAATGTCTATAATAAACATTTTATTTTTAAAATTAGACAAAAACCCAATAAATTATTTTTTTTAATTTAAGGAAATACTCCCAAGTTTACTTTAGTCTAAGAGAACAGCAGTATAATTTAGGACCAGAAAGAGCCATAAGTATGACCTACCTCAAAGCATAGTCCATTTGTTGAAGGAGGAATGATTCTCTTCATGTCAGATGCTACACTATAAAAGAAGCCAAAGTATGGAGGAAGTAGGACATTGACTGCGCAGAGCTTCCCTATAATCAACCAGCGCCTTAGCAACCAACTTTACTGCCTCAGGCAGTTGCTTTAATTTATGGGTACCATTTTCCTGTCTGCCTAGTAGAGCTCATTAGGCAGTGTTCCCCATCTGTAGGGTGTACATCACTGGGGGTATGGAAGATTTTAGCTGATACGGGGAGTGCATGGTATTACATACCCTTGAATCCCATAGTGTGAGGAGTCAGTCTCTGTATTAGTTTTCCTATTGCCTCTGTAACAAATTATCACAAACTGAGTGGCTTAAAAAATCATATAAATTTATTCTGTTACGTTCTCGAGGTTATAATTCTAAGATCAAGGTGTTGGTAGGGCTTTAAGGACTCCACAGGAAAACTCGTTTTCTTGCCTTTCCAGCTTCTAGAGAGTGCCTGCATTCCTTGGCTCCTGACACATTGCCCCAACTTCTGGTTCTATTGTGACATGTCCTTTTTCTGACTCTGACCTTCTTGTTTCTCTCTTATGATTACAATGGACCCACCCAGATAATCCAGGAGAAACTCCCCACCTCAAGATCCCAACTTAATCATATCTACAAAGCTCCTTTTGCTGTATAAGGTAACATATTCACAGGTTCCTGAGATTAGGATGTAAACATCATTGGGAGAGCCATTACTTAACTTATTGTTTCCCCATCAAATTTCTTCCAATCTTCTGAGTGTATTAAGGAGAAAAGTCTAGTTTGGCCTGTGTCTTTGTTTCTAGTACTTGCTAATTTTCCTTTTAAACAAAGACTACACATTTAACAAAAAGAAGGCAATTCTAAAATTCAAGTGCCCTGACTAGTCATGTCATCTGTCTACCTTATTAACAATCATCTGTATTATCAATCATAATAACATCATTGTTATTTGTTATGATATCTAAGTTTTATTGCTATGGTTACCTTGAAGTTTTGGCAAGTGATATTTTCTTTATTTCCCTATTTATAGTAGCTGCATAAAATTTCTTTTAAAAAGGTATTAAAGTTAAATAGGTGAATTGATTTTGAGACTTAAACAAACAGTGTTATAGATAGCATGCAGATTTGGCAAACATTGTGAATGAGGAATGTGAATGACTGAGGTTTGGGAAATATTGCCTTAGGAGCATACTGCCCTATTTAAGATTACAGAAGAATCCTATGCTCCTCACTTAGCTGTTCATGAGTCCTCTCCTGAGGAATGTGACAATATTTTCTTCTTGCCTCTTTTGACAGGTGGTTCTATATAGGGGTAGAGGGTGAGCCAGCAATCCAGGGAGAAACATCATCCTATTCACTCATGAGGAATGAAAATAGCCAGTCAAAAATCTGGTGGGCATTACTTATGGGATATTTGTTATATGCAAATATCCTTGCAAGGCTTGCTGGGAGGTAAAGGGAAGTCCCTGCACTCACGTGGTCTCTCTCTGGTAGAGGACTACAAATTAGGGCAATTCAAGGTAGAAAAGGGCTGGATCCATAGGAAAAGGAACAATAAAGTGCTATGGAGTTCACACAGGTAGATGATCCCTTAGGCCTGAAGCAGAGGATGGAATAGAGTGAGATGATAGTTTTTCATAGGGAAGATAGTTTTTTTCAGAGACTTTGCCAGGAAATTCCTCAGGAGCATTTAGGATGAAAGCCTCATCATTGCCAACACTCTAGGTTTTCTCCTGATGGTGTCCTCAGTCTTAGGAAGGTTTCCTGAATACCAAGACACTATGCTTGGGCTCCATATATGTTACTATACTAATAGTGCTAAAGCTATGAGACTGATATTCTTACCCCATTTTATGGAAGTGCAAACTGAATCTCAGAGAGGTTTAGTTACTTGTCAGAGATCACATAGCTTATAAGTAGTGGAGATTTTCTTCAAGTGCTGTCTGATTGCAATGTTGGCATGCTTTCCCTGCAATAAGCTTATTTCAGAGGTCTTTGTTTGCCAAAAAGTGCTTCTCTTAGCCTGGAAATAATTGAGCTAATTGAGAGAAATGAATCCTCCTTTAGCTGGAGTATATCCATTCTCACACAGCAGCTCCTTCCTACAGTTTATCTAGAGCTGTCCAATAGACCTTTCTGATGATGATGGAAATATTCCATATGTGTGCAGTAACCACTAGTTACATGTGGCTATTGAGCATTTGAAATGTGGCTAGACTAAGGACTAAATTTTTAATTTGATTTGATTCGAATTGATTAAAATTTAAATTTATATGGCTACATGTGGCTCATGGCTATTGTATTGGACAGAACAGTAGACAGCTAGACTTATTCATATTTAGAGTTAAAAAAAGTCATCCAAACTCTTTTGTTTTATAGATGAAGACAGTGAGGCCCAGAATAATTGACTTACTTAAAGTAAAACAAAAATAAACCTCCAAAAATCAAATAAACTAAACAGATATAGAGCCTTGCTTTTAGATACTTGACTCCCGATCCCATGCTTATCTTACACTGGAAAGGGAGGAAAATATGTGAAATAAATTGAGAAATGTTGTTGCCAATCTGGGAAGAAGGTGGGTGATTGCCAAAGGCCACTCAGGAAAGATGTGGCTGCCACCAAAGTCTGGCCACATGTAAGGCATAGCTGATAAAAATATTGCCTCTTGTTGGGGGAGTACTCACAGTTTATATGAGTTAATAATAAGTTTTTTTGTAAAACCCAGAATAAAGTATAAAAATACTGAAATAAAAAGGAGAAAAGGTTAAAAAGGAATGTACCTTTCATATGTGATATTTTACATACGTATATACACAGATACGTTGATGCAAAAAGAGAAACTCCTTTGTAATGTTTTATTTCCCAATCTGGTTAGCAAGTGTAAGTGTTCATTGTATTCTATACAGTTTTGTAGGTCTGAAAGTTTTCATAATAGAAATACAATAGCATGGGGGTTAAAGAGAGATGGACAAGATAAAGAAAAACTGCAAGAAAACTAAAAACGAGTAACTAAAAACACTGGAGGCTGTAAAGCACAGAATTGCATGGAAGCATATTAGTATTCCTGAGAAAAAACTTGATTACCAAGCCTGTAAGTTAGAGGAAAAAGACAAAGGGATAATAAAAATGACAGAGAAGATGACAGACACCGAGGCAACAGCATAGATAATTGAGGTTCATTGATTAGATTAGAACAAAGGACTAAAACAAAGAAATAGGCACGTCAGTGTTCAAAGGCATGACAGAAGAAAACTTGAGTTGAAGAAAACATATAAATGCAGATTGAAAGGGCTCGTTGCAAAATTAAAATCAAGGAAAGTACTTTTATGTACATATGCTTGCTAAGTTTTTTTAATTATAGGGGTGAAATGTAACAAAATCATGATAATATTAAACAAACATATAAGCAGAGAAGTAATTATTTTTTAAAAAGCCATAACAGATTACCTACAAATGTATAAAAACTGAGGTGACTTCAGACTTTTCTGTTGTAATGCAAAACTCCAGAAGAAAATAGAAAAATGTCTCTAAAACTTTGTGGTAGGGCGATGTTTTGGCTACTTGTGTTTAGGCAAAAAAAGACCATTCCAGATACCCAAGGGCTCAGACAATATTCAATACATACTCTTTCCTGAAAAAAATTGCTTGAGACACATATCTAAGAGATATATTAAAAAAGTGAAAAAATAAATACAAATAATTGGAATTGCTTAGGTAACTGGAAATACAGATATGTTATTCCAATGCCCAAGAAAACCACTTAAAGAAGCTATTTTGTATCAAGCTATACTTATATTTGCATTTTTATAATTATCTATCATATGTATGTATTATTTTTATATGAATAAGAATTTTGTTACAACATTAAACATTCTCAGTTCCACATGCACTTGTGACAAGCCTTGCGGAGTATGTGGTTGCTAATCTTTCCTTTGCTCCATCCCAATACTGATTTGTTGGCTTCTATTTTTGATGTTCAGAGCTTCTGTACCACACACTGTTGATGTCATGTTTTGACAGAGTCAGGACCAGGTGTTCATTACCTAAAGCAGAGTTTCCAGGGATGTTTTCTTTGGGGTGGGGTGAAGTGGCAGGATGTGGAAAGGTGTTTTTTTTAAGTGCTTGTTTTGATGAAACTTAACAAGAGCACACAATATTCCAAATAAATTAACTTTCTCAGTCCAGTAGGCTGGTTTGATTAGGAAAGCAATTCACACACAAATTAAAACAGCAAACAGGGAAGAAGGTATAGAAAGAAGGAAGCTTTGACTACAGAATTCTTCCATAGATAGAGTTTAGGGACAATCTGGTTGGAAATGGGTTGAAGAGGAATTATGAGATTTTCTTGAAGCTGTATTCCATAGAAATCATATTGTTTTTATGGTATTCACTTTTTTGTAACTATAACAATAAAAATAGAAAATTTATTGGTGCCTTTATTTATACTTTACATAAGATTTTGTTTAATTTTCTTTTTTTAAATTTCAGAATTTTACAGGGGTACACAGGTTTTGGTTACATAATTTGCTTTTGTACAATTTGAGCCGAAGTTATAAGTGTGCCCTTCACCCAGTGTGCATTGTATCCGTTAGTTGTGAATTTACCCACGTAAGATTTGTAATGATTGCACGATATCATTATTATTGTTTTTATTATTATTTCATTTGGGTTGGCTCTGCGGGAGGTGTGATGATGCCGATGAAGGTGTTGATGGGGCTAAACACCTGTCACATCTTGACACTGGCTGAAGAAAATATTTCATAGTCTATCAAGGTATGCATGTCAACAATCTGTTTTCACTCTATCCCAAAGCACTTTTAAAGTCACACTGGAACTCTAAAACGTAATGAGAGCCACGCCAATGTTTTGCAATCTCTAAATGTCAGATTAAAATATGAGCGAAGTGTTGTCAAGTCAATAGGAATTTTGACTTGAGTAACTGATATTTTCCCATGGGGCAATGTACACATCTCAGAAGGTGTCAGCACAGAAAATTCAGCTTTGGGTGGGACTAGCAATTAATTTAAATTAATGCATCTGAACTGAGTGTTTTCTACTTTCAAGTCACCTCATGAGGCAGTGAAAAGTCAAAGGTTAAAGCCAAAACCTGGAAACAACCCACATGTCCTTCAGTGGGTAAATGGTTACACAAACTATGGTACATGCATACCACAGTAGACTATTGAGTCATAAAGAGAAACAAACTTGATATATGCAACAATTTGGATGGATCTCAAGGACATTATGGCCCGAAAATGTGAAAGAAAAGCCAGTATCAAAAGGTCACATACTGCATGATTCCATTTATGCAACATTACAGAGATGGAGAACAGATTAGTGTTGTCAGGGCTCAGGATCATGGAGCAGTGGAGGTGGTGGTGGTGACTGTTGACGACAAAGGGATAGCACAAGTGAAATGTGTATGGTAATAGACAGTTCTATATCTTTTTTTTTTTTTTGAGACAGAGTCTCACTTTAATGCCCAGGCTAGAGTGCTGTGGCATCAGCCTTGCTCACAGCAAACTCAAACACCTGGGCTCAAGCGATCCTACTGCCTCAGCCTCCCAAGTAGCTGGGACTACAGGCATGTGCCACCATGCCCAGCTAATTTTTTTTTATATATTTTTAGTTGTCCAGCTAATTTCTTTCTATTTTTTTAAGTAGAGACAGAGTCTCACTGTTGCTCAGGCTGGTCTCGAACTCCTGAGCTCAAAGGATCCACCAGCCTCAGGCCTCCCAGAGTGCTAGGATTACAGGCGTGAGCCACCGCGCCCAGCCTATCAGTTCTATATCTTAATTGCTTTTGTTCTTAAGCTCCTTAAAAGTTACTAGACAGATAGACTTACACAAACTCTGCAAATAGATAATTCTGGAGCATATAAAAAGTGATTTAGAAGGAGGATCAGTAATTCTGGGCCATGAGGTTCGGGGAAAACTTTACAGAAATGGTGGTGTTTAGGCCAGACTTTGGAAGAGATGTGGATAAGCTTCCTATGATAAGAGAATGGGGAGGTTGGATCAGAGCCGAACAAAGGTCTGGGGGTGAAACACCTGCCTAGCTCTTTCGTTAATGCATCTCAGAAAGGCCATCAATTTGAGCCAGGCTTCACCTCTCTGAAACAGATTACACTGCCTGAAGGAAATTCACCAAACTTCAAAAATTCAGAATTTACATTTGACATGAATTTTTATTGATTGAAATTAATGTTATTACTTAACCTTGCTCTAGAAAAAAATAGCAATGGGTTACTTAGGTTTGAAAAACTATAGTAACCTGATGAGTCTGTTGCAAGGTTATGAACATGAGTTTCTTGCTTTTTATAAAATAAGTGTAAGAAAAATAATGAGAAACATTGCCAACTTTTCCATAAATTCATATTACAAGTCTGTAGTGAAGTTTCCCATCAATGAAGGATTGCTAGGCTCTATGCCACTTGGAAGTGACCTTGATATTTCAGCGAAAACAATGCAATGTATTATAATTGGCCTGACTCGCAATCTTCCACTCATCTCAGTTTGATGTTAGAATTTGTAAGGAAAACCATTTCCCTGGTATCTTCTGTCTTAATCTTTTAAAGTAATTTTGGTCCAGGGTAATACAAATACAACCTTCACCATAGTGTCTCATTGTCATTTATATTCCATTTGAGTACATTTATACAAGGATGTGCTGCAGTGTGGCTTTTAGAGTGTCAGACTTCCGGGTTAAAATAATAACCCTTCACTTGTGTGGTCTTGGACAAATTCGACTTTTATGCCCTGTACCTCAATTTTCTCATCTATAAAATGAACATGACCATAGTAACTATCTCATAGGGTTTTATATTTTAAATGAGATATTTTATGTAGAACTCTCAGCAAAGAGTAAGTTATCATTACTGGGAAATGTGATAGTCGGTACATTTGCTACCATACGCAAAGCCAGCCTATATAAAAAAGAGGTGGTATTAATAATAGTGGAGTGTTCTTTTCTTTTATACTTCTTAGCCTATTCATTTAAAGCAGAAAATCTTAGGGTTTTTAAAAAATATTCTTTTAATTTAAATGTTACGTACATTAATAGAAAAATGCACACATTATACATGTTCAGCTTGGTAAATTTTTATAAAATGAAAACACTAGCATAATCAGCACCCAGATCTAATATTAGGTCCTTTTTTAGACCCTAGAGGCCTCTTCCTTTCAAGTTCCCTTCGAGTCATGATTTTCCCCCCAAAAGTAAGTGCTTTAAGACTTCTAGTGCCATCAATTATTTAACCTATATAAAAATGTATAATAAAACATATATTCTTTATCTTTTTTTACTGAATATCATGTTTGTGATATTTATCCAAGTTTTTGTATGTTTCATTCATTCTTGTTGCTGTTTTGGATGCCATTGTATGAATATACCATTTTTTATTTACACATTTTACTGTTGTTGCACATCTGAGTTGTTTCCAGTTTGGACAACAGTGAATAAAGATGCTATGCATACTTTTCTACAAATCTTTTGGTGAACATTCATTTTCATCTCTTTTGCATATAACCTAGGAATCAAATTGCAGGGTCTTACTGTATGGATACATTCACTTTTAGTAGATTCTGCCAAAGACACAATCTAAAGTGCTTGCACCCACTTACACTTGTTGATTTTCTGGATCAACAGGAGATAATTTTAGCAATTCTGATGAGTATGTAATGATATCACATTGTAGTTTAAATTTGCATCTTTCTGATTATTAATAAGGTTTGGTATTTTTATGTTTATTGTCCATTAGACTATCCTCCCTTTTGCAAATATTTTTTCCATTTTCTATTAATATTATGTTGACTCTTTTTAAAAATCAATTTAAATTAGTTATTTATATATTATGTATGTAAGTTTTGTGGATACACATGCTAATCCCATTCTATGGCTTGCATTTTTACTCTCTTAATCATTCTTTTGATAAACAGAAGCCTTTGATTATAATGTATTACAATTTATTAATTTTTCTTTTTGTGATCTATTCTAGACTTTTTTTAATCCCAAGTTATGAGAATAATTGCCTATGTTATCTTCTAAAAGTGTCATTTTACCATTCAAATTCAGACTTACAATCTTTGATTTCTGTGTATGGTGTGAGATAGGGAATCATATATTTTTTAAAAATATGTATATCCAATTGGTCCAGCCCCATTTAATGAAAAGAGCACTGTCCCCCACTGTACTGTAGTATGAACTTAATTTTTAATTACTAATTGATATTGCTATGTATTTCTTAATTAGATATTATTGATGAAAATTTCAGGTCAAAGAGAATTGTTTTCTAATTGTCAATTAGCCCTCTTGCGGCAGTCAGATATCAGAATTGCTTTCTGACACAGCAAGCATGTATAAATTGCTTTTTCCTAGCACAAAATCTTCATTATTTGGAAGATTTTTTTCCTAAAGGATACTTATATTATAAATAAATGATTCATATGCATAATTCAGTGAAGAAAATGCATGGATTACATTTGATTTCATGTGTACCTAAAATTAACATTTTAATTATCTTCTTCACCTGTTGCAACAATTATATCATGAATTACATAAAATTAAAAAGTATAAAACAAATCTCTTATCATGTTGCTATCCTGACACAACTAATTTTATTTTTATATTGCTTCAGTTTCGTTATGCACAGATATTTTATAAAGTTATATAGTTTTTTAATACTTGTATACATTTACAATCATATAGTTCTACCAGTTTTATTTTCTTCTCTTCACATAACATTATATCATGGGTATTTTTCCACATTACCACATAGTTTTCATAGAGGTTACCATTCCCTATCGATGCATATACATTAAATTGAGAAATACTAGTTTTGAGGGGAAAATGGCTCCAGGAGCCAGCAGCTTGTAGATTTGCCAGCGGGGCAGGACAACATTATGGAGCTGATTCTAGATTTTCCAAGGGTCATCTTTTTTGGAGAATACAGCAGGAAGAGATAACCTGGCATCAGACGACTTGATCGGATTTACAAATTTGCCCAGAATCCTTTGTTGGTCACTTCCAATCCATTTTCTAAGCAGCAGTCAAAGTGATGTTTCCAAAAATGATTGGGTTTTCTTTAGATAAAATCCTCTGGTGGCTTCCCATTGCTTTTAGGATGAAGGAAGACAATCCTTAACATTTAGACACTATCTAGCCTGGTGTCTGCTTCCAGCTCTACCTTAATCATTCATTGTGCTTCCATTTGTCAGTTTTCATGGAATATTCAAGCACTTAAAAGAAAATTAATCTATAGATGCCATACAATTTATTTCTGCTGCAGTGACAATGATTTTATCCATTTATTCTATTATGAGTGCAATCGACCATTTACCCCTATAGCCAGGAGAAAGATTATAAGAGGAGATTCCTTGCCTAGAAGAATTGAAGGGGACTATCCTAGACTTCTGATGTTGAAAATACCTAAAGAGGTAGGTATGTCTAGTACATGCCCAGGATGGCCAAGAAACTTTCATAAAGAAGTTACAGGCCCTCTTCCCAATTCCATACTCTTCCCATTGCTCCGGCAAACCATACAAATAAAAATACAATAGAGGTTTCCATGTAGGGCCTTGAAGGAATCTCGGCTGTCCTTTGAAGTGTCAGACATCTATACTTCATGATATGCACTAAAAATTGTAATTTAACTATATTTAAATACCAAATATAGAATAACAATTTATTTATTTATTGCCCAATCTACCTCATTGTTTATAATAACCTGTAGATGGCCCCATGCAAAGATGTCTCTAAGCATAAATAACACTAATGCAATTAGCTTGGAAAAGAAACTCCATTGTACATCTCTCTGAACTTTTATAGTCAGTCTGCTTTAAGTACTGTGTTTGGAACAGCTATTGAAACTAGTAGATTTCCTGCTACTGAAGCCATTCTTACTTCTCATTCAATAAACTTTTAAATATTAGAAGTCCATTAAATAATTAATTTTGTTCTTCAACACTTTTTTCCATGAACATAATTTTTGAGTACCAGCTATGTGCAAGCTGAGAATATGTGAGCCCTGAGACTATGGTCAGACATGGTTGCTGCCCTCTGGGATCTTATCTACCGGGGGAAGAGGAAAAATAAGTTTACAAGAAATTACGGTATGGTGGGATTTCATAGAAAATAGAGCCGCAAATCTTTGTGGGTTTAAATATTGAAGTAATACATTTCTAATTATTCCAAGTGTGAACTGGTTGAATTCTTTTTATGACAGTATTACATTAATAGAGTTCTATTTACTATCTTGAAATGGAAACCCCTAAACAGATTACAAACCACACTGAGGTGCAAAGGTTTTACCTTACTGATTACACTACATCTGAGATCAGACGGTAGCTGTCTTAAAGAGATTATCATCACTTACCCCCATTTCTCCTGTTTTAGGAAGAACCACAGTAACAACTTTCCATTCTTTAACTCTTACAGAAAACCTGGCACCATGGATTTTGAATCTAATTTAGGGAAAGTAGCAAACTTAGCTTGATCCCTTCCACTAGAAAATTAACTTGTTTGTGGATGCCATACAAAAGTTGTTGTTATCAGTGGTCACTAGTGTGGTTTGAACATCAGCAGAGGTATTATTATTGTGTTTATCCATCTTCTCTGTTTCTGAAATGGTTGTATGTTTCAAAGAAATGAATGTCAGAGGTGGGATTTTATGTTACCTAGCAAAGTTAAAAATATTTTCATCTAAAAGCTACATGCTCTTTGAACTGGTTGTTTTTTTACACTGCAGTGTTATAGCGATAGCTGACTAACAAATTCCATGGGAGCTCTCTAAACTGACCTCCACTTCAGCAGATTCCTATGTTAACAAATGCTGTCCTTTGTTTCTGTAAAATGTATTAACTGATGTCCAATGTCTCTTAAATGTTCATAGCTAGTAGGCTAATTTTGAATAGCCACACCTTTCTTTCTAGTTGAATTATATGCTTACTAAGAATTAGATATTTGTTCTCAAACCTATTTATGCCCATTCTATTTATTGTAATAGTTAACTTATTTAATTGATTTTGGGTAATTTGATAAATATGACTAGAAGAACATAGTGCTTGTATGAAAATTACACTGTATTCTTTGAAAAGCTCAATAAAATTTAGTTGCTAAAAACTGTGACCAAGTTAGTCTAATCTTTGTAAATAAACATTATAAAAATATAGAATGTTTGCACTTAAAATTGATTCTCAAGTGTTTTTAAAGATACCCCATTTTAACGACACTGAAACTAAAAATTAAGAATGATGAATTGTGGATTATTTATTGAAGAATGATTATGTATACAACGTCCCAAAGACATTGGACCCGCATGCAATTACGTTTACTTGTTTTAAATTAAAACAAACTATTGAAGGTATGTATGTGAATCAGGTATTTATGATTCCCTGAAGATCACACACAGTCTTTTTATTAATAATATCTTCATAGAAGGTAAAGGACTTTTCCACGTTCACACCATCCAGGAATACAGGAACTGACAATAAAACTTCATGCGACTCTTTAAAATCTGTACTAAAATCTGAAATCAGTATCTGGCATTTTTTAGAGACTGAAATAAAGTAAGAATTTGGCTATTCCTAGTGTCTTCTTTGCTGGTTTTAAATTAAGCTTTCTGGGAGCTGCTTTAAACGTTACTTGAGTACAAATACAGTAGTATAAATTCTACTTTAATAATGAAGACATAATGGCCGATCAGTTTAATTTCTCTGTAGAGCAAAACAAGAGGGAATTATTTCTCACATATTATGACTTAAGACTGTTGCCTTCTGTCAATGAGCTCTCATACACTATTATCAGACAGCTTTATGAATTTAACTTTGTTTCAAAGGCAGTGGCCTATAATGAATCATTTTAATAATTAGTAATTCAGCTTATCCTAGTCTTTTCTAATTTTGTCTTTTTTTTTCTAGCTTGCAACAGTGAAACAAACTCCTGGAATACTTAAATTTTATTAGTTTTCCATCCTGCTGTTTTCTTTCAGGTCTGTTGATGTGGGCCAGGGCTAATGTCATGGCTTGCTTATAGAGGACCATGATGATCCCAGACACCCAAAATATATTCCTAAATGTCCACCTTGACAAAGTCTTTCTCTCTAGGCTAGCACTCCCATGTTTATATTCAATCCTTTGAAAAAGAGGATGTGGAGCAGATATTGTTTATATGAAGCTGATAGATGCATACACGAATAGGAAAGAAAAAAATCCTTTTTACTAATCTCTTAATTGTACATTTAGCAGAGAAGCATTTGCTAGATCATATGGATTAAAAAGAGGGCCTAGCCCTGATGGGAAGGATGATATTCTAAGATTTCAGATGTAGACGTTTCTTAGAGAAAGAGCAGCACAGTTCAAATAATTCCTAGTTGGAATGTTGAGATAAAGGAACACCTCAGCAACAGCAACAAGGGTGCTGAGGGTCAACCTCACTGTTGATTAGTATTTTTCCTAAAGCCTCTTATGGCTTGGAAGCAACTTTTAACTGAAAAGTAAGTGCATTGCATTTAGGGATATGCCTTCATTAAAGCTATGATTTCAGTGTACATCCGTCGGGGAGCATCGAGGCCCCAGACAAAATCAATATGGTTCCAATCCTGAAATAGTTTAAAGTAACGAAGATTCCTGATTTGGGGAAGTATCCTGGCCACATCCCGAGGTGTTACAAGGACGTCTTGTCCACCAGCCCAAATAGCAGTAGGCACTTTCATGGCAGACAAGTCATATAGTGGGGGACGACTCTGTGGGAGAGAAAGAAAGGGAATTTGTAAGAGGTAGCACCCCATAGCAACAACTAAATTCAAATAAATAGAAAGGCTGCTAAAAGAGTATCTGCTATGGCCATAGCTCTATTAGGCACCGAGGTAAGAAAGCATGCAATGGTCCCTACCTTCAAGACGTTTGCAAAAGAGGGAGCAAAGCAAGATAGATAGCAAGATAGATAAATAAACATTTGTATACAAAGTGGGGTATGTTAAATGCCATAAAACACTCCCCAAATTTTTTCCAGATCTGTGAAGAATGATAATGGGATTTTGATAGGGATTGCATTAATTCTGTAGATCACTTTAGGTAGTATGGACATTTTAATGATATTGATTCTACCAATCCATGAGCAAGGTAGGTTTTTCCATCTGTTTACATCTTCTACAATTTCTTTTTTTAGTGTTTCGTAGTTCTCCCTGTATAAGTCTCTTACATCTTTCGTTAAATATATTCCTAGATATTTAATTTTCTTTGAGGCTATTGTAAAAGGAATTGCCTTTTTGATTTGATCTTCTGCTTGACTGTTGTTGGCATATATGAATGCCTCAGATTTGTGTGTATTGATTTTGTAGCCTGAGACTTTGCTGAATTCGTTTATCAGTTCTAAGAGTCTCTTAGATGAGTCTTTGGGGTTTTCTGGATATAATATCATATCATTGGCAAAGAGCGAGAGTTTGATCTCATCTGTCCCCATTTGGACACCCTTAATATCCCTCTCTTGCCTAATTGCTGTGGCGAGGATTTCGAGCACTATGTTGAATAGAAGTGAAGATAGTGGGCAGCCTTGTCTGGTTCCGGTTCTAAGTGGGAATGGTTTCAATTTTTCCCCATTCAATATGACATTGGCAGTGGGTTTGTCATAGATGGACTTGATAATTTTAAGGAATGAAAATAATTCTACACTTCGTATGGAACCAGAAAAGACCTCGTATAGCCAAAGCAATCTTAAATAAAAAGAACAAACTGGGAGGTATCAGTTTACCTGACTTTAAGCTGTACTACCAGGCTGTAGTGATTAAAACAGCTTGATACTGGCACAAAAATAGAGACATTGACCTCTGGAACAGGACTGAGAATCCAGAGATGAAACCATCTGCATATGGTAATCTAATCTTTGACAAAGCTGACAAAAACATACACTGGGGAAAAGAATCTCTTTTCAATAAATGGTGCTGGGAAAACTGGATAGCTACATGCAGAAGACTGAAACTAGACCCCTACCTCTCACCTCTCACAAAAATCAATTCAAGGTGGATAACAGATTTAAACCTAAGGCATGAAACCTTAAGAATTCTAAATGAAGATGTTGGGAAGACCCTTTCAGACATTGGCCTAGGTAAGGAATTCTTGAAGACGAACCCCAAAGCAATAGCCGCAGCAACAAAAATAAATAAGTGGGATCTAATCAAATTAAAAAGCTTCTGCACTGCCAAGGAAACTATCATTAGAGTGAATAGACAGCCCACAGAATGGGAAAAAATATTTGCTCTCTACACATCTGATAAAGGGCTAATAACCAGAATCTATCTAGAACTCAAAAAAATCAACAAGAAAAAATCAAACAACCCTATCAACAAATGGGCAAGCGAAATGAACAGAAACTTTTCAAAAGAAGACAGAATAATGGCCAGCAAACATATAAAAAATGCTCAACATCTCTAATCATTAGAGAAATGCAAATCAAAACCACAATGAGATATCACCTAACCCCGGTGAGATTGGCCTCTATCAAAAAAACACAAAACAACAAATGTTGGCGAGGATGTGGAGAGACAGGAACACTTTTACACTGCTGGTGGGACTGCAAATTAGTGCAACCTCTGTGGAAAAGAATTTGGAGATACCTCAGAGAGCTAAAAATAGAAATACCATTCGATCCAGCAATAGCACTATTAGGCATCTACCCAAAAGAGCACAAAACATTCTATGATAAGGACATCTGCACCCGAATGTTTATGGCAGCACAGTTCACTATTGCAAGAATGTGGAAACAACCCAAGTACCGGTCAATCCATGAGTGGATTATCAAAATTTGGTATATGTTCACAATGGAATATTACTCAATCATAAGAAATGACAGTGATCTAGCACCTCTTACACTTTCCTGGATTAAACTTAAGCCCATTATCCAAAGTGGGGCACCACAAGAGCAGCAGAACGGGGTCCATTTGTACTCACCATCAAATTGGTATTAACTAATCAACACATAAATGCACAAATCAGAACAACATCTATTGGATGCTGGGGAAGGGGGAGGGCGGCGGGAGGAGGGGGGAGGAGGGGGGATATTTGTATACACAAGGAGGGCAATGCGCACTACCTAAAGGATGGACATATTTGAAACACGGACTTGGGGGGGGAACCAAGGGCAACACACGTAACCTAAACATCTGTACACCCATAATTTGCTGAAATAAAAAAAAAAAACAAAACACTCCCAAAATAAGATGGAAGACACAGAAGAAATTATTTTCACTCAGGGATTCCACTTTAAAAGGGAGTTATTTGAAATGACTCTTGAGAAGATAGTTGAATTTTGACAGGCAGAGATGGGTGTGGATGGGCTTCCCAGGAAGCAGGAAGAGTATACAGGACATGATCAGGAATGGCGAGCTCCCCGATGTACCTGGAGAACGAAATATGTAAAGGAATATGGTAGACTATAAGGTTAGAGGTGGGCAGTCAAGGTTTGAATATAAGGCTAAGGAATTTAGACATCTTTCAGAAGTTTTGGGGACAAGGCAGGGTCATTTCTCAGAGCTTTGTCTTAGGACAACTGTGAGGACATCAGTTACTGGGATGAATGAAAAAGGGGTAGGTTGGAGGTAAGTCTTGAAAAAATCTAGACAAACAATGGACAGTCCATCTTGAAGCTATGGAGATATCTAAATTCTCCAAGGAAAAAAGAGAGAGTTATGAAGAATCCTGGGGGAATGCTGACCATTTAAGAGTGGTGGCAGAAAGAGTAGCAAGTGTAGGGGACAAAGGGAGCAATCACAAAGGGAAGGAAAAATCAGAGATCACTGCATCGTGGAAGTTCAAGTTAGGGGAGTGAGTTGCAAGAAGATTGTGGTAACTAACACAACACATTTTGGAAGTTGAGAATAGACCACTGCATTTACCAATTAAAGGCCATGGGTGACTTTAAATAGAGTAGCCATAATAGAATGATGAAGACCAAACCTACATTTTCCAAGGTTCAAGAGTGAGTGAAGGGGGGAAGCCCTTTTAAATATTAAAAAATGTTGATAATAACAGAGTGATGGAATGATGACTTGATAGAATTGATGAGTTGAGAGAAGATTTGTTTGCTCATTTGTCATAAGGAACAGGAGAAGGAGCCAGGAGGAGGGGAAGATGAGAAGAGATGGGGTCAAGGGCATGTGACTGGGATAACTTGGAAAGTAAGAGGACCTTCATTTTCTGATAGAGGAATGAAGACAGACACATTTTGAGGTAGATAAGAGGAAAGTTAAGAAATTTCATTCATGCAACAAATAGGTATTGAGGGCCCAGTGAGTGCCAGGTACTCTTCCAGGTGAGAAAACACGGGTGAACAAAACAGTGAGAAAACCCTACTCCTGGACTACATGGGTTAATCCTTTTATACTCAATGAAACATAGAGTGGGAGCA
Source organism: Propithecus coquereli (assembly GCF_000956105.1). Classification (NCBI taxonomy): domain Eukaryota; kingdom Metazoa; phylum Chordata; class Mammalia; order Primates; family Indriidae; genus Propithecus; species Propithecus coquereli. The sequence continues at coordinate 4,382,604 of NW_012152285.1, read as the reverse complement.
GAGATGGTGCTGGGAATTTGAGGAGAGGCCAAACTGTTGAGATTCATTTCTCTGGGGGAATGTAATAAAAACTGACTTTAAATGATCGAAAATCACAAATAAACAAACAAAAATCCAGAATTGGCCTGGAATAGGAAGGACCAGCTAACCACTGGTAATTTCTACGGACATTGACATTCACATGCTTTAGAACTTGACCATAATGGTCTTATGTGTATATGTGTGTGTGTTGTTTCATTTTCTTATAAATGTAAACATTATATAAATATAACACGTTCATTAAAAATAATGGAAGGAACCGAAAATATACAAAGTCCAGAGTGAGAGTCCTTTACTCCTTCACGTCCATCCACTTTCCTTCTCCTTTCTTCCCCTCTCTGAAGGTAACCACTTTAACATTTATTGTTTTCTATTTTCTGTATCTTTTCTAAACACTTGCAAATATATGCATTTGTATATATACATAGTCTGAAGGACAGGAGAAAACTTTTGGGGGTAATGGAGATGTCCTATCTAGACTGTGTGGTTATACAAATGAATATATTTGTCAAAACTCATTGAACTGGACACATGAAATTAGTAAATTTTACTTTATGTAAATCACATCTTAATCAAACTGATTTTTTTTAAAAAAGAAAATATACATAATCTGGCCCCCATAGTTGTCTTCAGAGCTAGTAGAATCATTCCTCTAACAATCCAATTCATTACTGAGAAATTAACTGGTCTGATCAATTGTTTTGATCCTCAGAAACAACTTAATTGATCTATGTCTGTACTAATAAATAATCAAAAATATGTTAGTCTGTGAAAACATTGAAAACACTTAATGTGCTTAGTTCATACTTAGAAGCCAATTCCCTGACTATGAGAATAGAAAGGTGGTGACAGGATTAATTAAAAGAACAGTGCTAAATGAGTCTATAAATTTTTATGTGTAAAGTTATTTGGAAAAAGATACCATAAGACCCAAGTCTTCGATGTTGGATAATCCTTTTTTAAACTTTCATGTGGAATTCTAATTTTTCCATTGGTATCAAGAAGTATGTATTCATTTACTCTCTCAAGATTTTTATGAAACAATTTTCATTATTATGCAGGGATTAAAAATTGTGTTAAAAGTCCCTCAGTAACATGTATTATCTCTTGCTATAGATGTAACTGAAATAGCAAGATTATAAGTTGTATAAAAGCAGTATAATGCTGAAAAACTGCAATAAATATACCAAAATATTAATACATCTAATTATCTCTAGATGGAGGGATTAAAAATTTCCTTTGAATTTGATTCTTTTATATCTAAATTTTCTGCAATGAATACAGACTAAAATTAGACATTTTTTTAAAAAAGCTCTATCAGTGTAATGCCACCACTTGCCAGGTAGGATTCTTCTCTCTCAAATAATTTCTTATAATTTCTCAAAACCACCATTCTGGGTCATTCTGAGTAGCTCACCTGATTGTAATGATGCATATTCTCAGCTTCACTTCCCCAGTCATAAGCTCTGAATTCATCAGACCTGTAAAGCTGAAATAAATGTTTTTCAGAAAAATAATAATCTGGGTAAGAATCATGAGAATTTACAGCAAATCTTAGAAAAACACTGTACATTGGGAAGAAAATAAAGCTCTTGATGACGAGAAAGATAGAAATACCTTTTTTACTATTATGAAAACTAGGGTCCAACAGAAAGAGAAGCAATGGTTGCCTTTGGTTTGAAGGAAAAGCTAATGGATAACCAAGACTCATTGGAAGGAAGTTAAATCCCAGTTATTTCTCTTTCTGGGGAAGTCTCACCTCTCCTGAGGCTATCCTTCTTCACCTCTTGCTTCATTCGGTTCAGGGCCTATTTTATAAGCTCTGATTTAAGATGGAGTTCATCTATGTCAACCACTTGGTCTGTATTATAAAATCTTTTCTCTTCAAATCCAGGGAAATCAAAGCATAAAAACAGCAGCAAAGACAAATTGGAAGCAATCTGCTAAGCTTCTTAGGGTAGTCCTCTTAACAGGGTCAATCTGTCCTCTTACATGTAATGAAAATAAGGATTGCTATGGCTTCCCAAGACCAAGACTCTACCTGTTTTATATGCAGGATGTTCTGCATGGATGTACCAGTGGGAGCATGCGACACGTACACGTCCATTCGACTCTAAGGGAAACAAAACCCATGTTACAGCAATAATCATCCAATAAAATAAACTATGCCTTTCAGAAGCAGAGAAAAATCATTCTTAGAATTAATAAACAAATACTGGGGTTTTGAAAATGGTGAGGCAGAGTCATCTAGATAAATATGCACTTATGTCAGATACTTGAATGTGAGTGAACCATGGGCTGACTAGTGGGATGGGTTGCCTGAGAGCAAACTTGCACCAGCTCCGAATCTGTGGAATAATTTGCTTATTTTTAAAATTTTAATTTAATTTAATTTTTTATTTCAGAGTATAGGGGGATACAAATGCTTTGGTCACATAAACAGCCTTTACACTGCCCAAGTCAAAGCTACAAGTGTGCCCATCCCCAGACAGCACACACCATATCCATTAGGTGTGAATTTACCCATCCCTTCTTCCCCCCTCCCACCTACCTGATCCCCAATGAATGTTACTTCCATATGTGTACATAAATATTGATTGATTAGTACCAATTTAATGGTAAATACATGTGGTGTTTGTTTTTCCATTCTTGTGATACTTCACTTAGAAGAAATTTATTTATTTTGAAGGAGAAATAGCAGTAAGAGTCACCACAGAGCAAAGCGATTAGGAAAGGTACTATATGCCAGTGTAGGGGGTGGTGTGTGCAGGTGCATCCATGTGCATGGTCACAGGTCAGATCAGAAAACCTGGATTTCAGGCCCTAATGTTGTTAATGATCAGCTTTATGACTTTGGTCAAGTTATTTAACATTTCTGAGTTTCTGTTTTTTTCGTCTATTAAATGAACATACAAAAAATCATGCTACCAACTTGCCCAGCTCTTGTGGGGATAAAATAAAATATTGCAAATGTAAAGCTAAAAGCCATTTCCTTCCAAAGCTTACTTCAATCTTTGTAAGCATTATAGAAATGAAAATGATATAAATAGTAATCATAATTCTATGTCTTAGAATATTATGAATCTGGCCAGGCTTGGTGCTCATGCCTGTAATCCTAGCACTCTGCGATGTTGAGGTAGGAGGATCACTTGAGGTCAGGAGTTCAAGACCAGCCTGAGCAACCGTGAGGCTACCATCTCTACAAACAAATAGAATAATTAGCTGGGTGTGGTGGCATGACCCTGTAGTCCCAGCTCCTTAGGAGGCTGAGACAGGAGGATCACCTGAGCCCAGGAGTCTGAGGTACAGTGAGCTCTGATGATGCCACTACACTCTAGCCCTCTAGCCAGGGCAACAGAGCAAGACTCTGTCTCAAAAAAACAAAAAAATCTGTAGATCTGCATAATCTGTAGATTGTTTGGATAGTATGGACATTTTAACAATATTGATTCTTCCAATCCATGAACATGGAATAGCCTTCCTTTTTTTGTGTCCTCTTCAATTTCTTTCATCAATGTTTTATAGTTTTCATTTTAGAGAGCTTTTACTTCTGTGGTTAAGTTTATTCCTAGGTATTTTATTTTATTTTTAGCTATTGTAAATGGTATTACTTTCCTGGTTTCATTTTTAGATCGTTAGCTGTTGGCATATAGAAATGCTACTGACTTTTGTATGTTGATTCTGTATCCTTCAGATTTACTGAATTTGTTCTTCATTTCTAATAGTTTTTGGTGGGGTCTTTAGGTTTTTCTAAATATAGATCCTGAGAAAAAAGAACAAAGCTGGAGGCAACACATTATCTGACTTCAAATTCTACTACAAAGCTACAGTAGTCAAAACAGCATGGTACTGGCATAAAAGCAGACACAGACCATTGGAACAGCATAGAGAATCCAGAAATAAATCCATACATTTACAGTAAACTCGTTTTCAACAAAGGCACCAAGAACATGGGAAAAGGATAATCTCTTCAATATATGGTGCTGAGAAAACTGGATACCCATATGCAGCAGAATGAAACTAGACCACCATCTCTCACCATATAAAAAAATAAAATAAAAATGGATTAAAGACTTAAATCCAAGACCTGAAACTATGGAACTACTAGAAGAAAATATTGGGAAAATGTTCCAAAACATTGGTCTAGGCAAAGATTTCTTAAGTAAGACCTTAAAAGCAAAGGCAATCAAAGCGAAAATGGACAAATGGGATCACATCAAGCTAAAAAGCTTCTGCACAGCAAAAGAAACAATCAATAAAGTAAAGAGACAACTTGTTGAATGGGAGAATATATTTACAGTCTATCCATCTGACAAGGGATAAATAACCAAAATATATAAGAAGTGCAAACAACTCAACGGCAAAAACAAAACCAAACAAACAAAAACCCCCAAAACAAAAAACAATAAAATAATTCTATTAAAAATGAGCAAAATATCTGAATAGACATTTTTCAAAAGAAGACATACAAATGGCCAACAGGTATATGAACTAATGCTCAACATAATTAATTATCAGAAAAATGCAAATCAAGACTACAATGAGATACCATCTCACCTGTTAAGAATAGATTTTATCAAAAAGATAGGCAATAACAGACACTGGCAAGGATGTGGAGAAAGGGGAACCCTCGTACACTGTTGGTGGAATATAAATTAGTGCATGCACTATGGAGAAGAGTGTGGAGGTTCTTCAAAAAACTAAAATAGAACTCCTGTAGGACCCAGCAATCTCACTGCTGATTGTATACCCAGAAGAAAGAGAAATCAGCATATGAAAAAGATATCTGTACGCTCTTGTTTATTACAGCACTGTTCACAGTAGCCAAGATATGGAATCAACCTAATGTCCATCAACAGATAAATGGCTAATGTGGTGAATATACGTAATGGGATATTATTCAACCATAAAAAAGAATGAAGTCCTGTCATTTGTAACAACATGGATGGAACTCGAAGACATTATGTTAAGTGAAATAAGCCAGACACAAAAAGACAAATATCACATGTTTTCACTCATATGTGGGAAGTAAAAATGAAAACAATTGAGCTCATGAGATAGGGAGTAGAATGATGGTTATCAAAGGCTGGTAAGGATATTGGGGAAAGCATGATAAAGAGGCATTGGTTAATGAATACAAAAATATAGTTAGATAGAAGACCTCGTGTTTGGTAGCACAATAGGGCAACTATAGGTAACAATAATTTACTGTATATTTCAAAATAACTAGAATAGTGGAATTGGAAGCTTCCTAACACATAATAAAAGATAAATGCTTGAGGTGATGGATATCCCAATTACCCTGATTTGATCATTCCACATTGTATGCTTGCATCTAAATGTACCACGTAAATATGTAGAACTATTATGTATCCATAAAATATTTTTTTAAAAATAGCAAAAAAAATCTGCCTCTAAGCATTTGAAATACCATATGAATTCATACAGTGTAATAGATATATCAAATGAATCAAAGGAAAGCTAACATTTCTTGACGTATCAAATGGCTCCATAGTTATTATACATACCATATTCATATTTTTCTTGTTGTATCCAGCCCATAAGGACAAAAATTCACTACATATCAGCCAGAGTATTTTATTGTTACAGATTTTGGTAGAAGGTATCTTTCTTTTCTTGTCTTCTAAAAGGACACCTTTGGTGCCAAAAAAAGCCTACAAAAGTAAACAATAATTACCTTTTCAAGAACCATTTTCAGACTTCTTGACATTCCCTTCATTCCAGGAATGAATCATACTTGGGGATCTATCTTGTATTTATATTTATTACTTCAGTCAAGAAGACCAAATCATTCAGAAAAAGTGCTTTAGGAATCTATCTCCAAATGAGAAAGATCATCAAACATTATTTATAAGGAGATTGCAATAAGAGCCCTCAACCCCAAATTCACTTCTCCATGTTGAAGCTTCCCTGAATTCTGCCCAATAAGTGATTGCCAATATTTATTTCTCATTTATTTGTAAGAAAGGTGGGACAATTTCTTCCTAAGGTCAAATATTACCCTGAGCAGGAAGGGAAAACAGTTTTCCACATTACTCATGTGCACGTTGCATTGGCTTTCTAGTACCGTCCCGGGTTAGCCAGGTCTTAGGTTGGAAAGTAAAGAATGGTGAACCAAAGGGAGGGTGACACTGGACAGAAAAGATACAATGATGTCATGAAGGCAGCAAGATTAAAACTTCCAGGACTTTGGAAAGTACACATGGGTAGGGATTTCTGACAAGGCCTTGGAGCTTCTGGGAACAACTGATAGCAGGGAGGAGCAGGGGATAGGACTTAAAGTGGCAGGAATAACGACAGTGGGAAACGTGAAACAGAGAAGACAACAGCATTGTTTGTCTCACAGCTGATCTATGTAGGAAGAGGAACACATACAAAACCAGTGTATTTACAGATAGGTGTATCCACCTCTCAATTTAATTTCACAAATGAGTTTGCTCAACCCTACCCATATGTAGAAAATATTCAAAACTAATTGATGTCAACACATTTTAAAATAGAACTAGGGAAGTTCTTGAATAGGGAAGTTACATAACTGTGCTCACAGTAAACAATACAGTACAATTGGTATCAAACCAATCATTAGGCCCTATGGAAATTCTTGTATTAGTTAAAAAATAATATTTTTTCCATTTCTACTACTCCACCTCAAACAATGACCTCATTTGCTTATATGTGAATTATTGTGGTATCCTAACTGGTCTCTTTGACTTCATTTTGGCCAAATTTATTTTATCCATCACCCCAAACTCAAAGGGCAACCTTGGTGAAAATACTATGCTCATTGTGGTAATGACCTTTGCAGAGAAATAAAAGCAAACAGAAAAACAAAACCAAAACAACTCTTTGATGGATAAAATTACAAATCCACAATTGACAATCAAATGACTTTTTCAACTCTTGAAAAATAACCAATAAATATTTGAATGAATACTTGAGCTGTAAGACATTTAGGCTTTGGAATCCTAGCTTTAGTAAATTACAGCAAGCTCTCATTTGGGAACGAATATATCCTCAGGTAAATTTTGTCAAAAGGAGGAGCCTACCTTGATCATGGAATTTGGAAGTAGAAAAAGATTGGTAAAAATGCCTGTGGGATATTTGAATGAGATCACAGGACTCAAGGCAAAATTCATTTTGATTCTTTGTGCCAGTTCAGGCATGGTGGAAAAGGCTACAAACCCTGAGAGAACAGGAGACAAGACAATTTTGTAAAAATTAGAAATACATAAGCAATGTTTCTACTAATAAAAGTGGGGCTCTCCTTAGTCATTTTTGTCCTTCTATTATGATGATCTTGGGGATGAATTGGAAAATTCTTCTGAGTTATTCTGAAAATATAATCTACCTTTAGTCCTCTCTACTCCCAAACCCCCAATCTTCTCTTGTTCTAGTGAAGGACAGCTTAATTGGGTTGGAGGAAATGGGGTAGCTGGTGGGGGAAAGGTGAGTAGTGAGCTGATAGAGCAGCTCCTTCTGGGTGAACTGACGGCAGCTTCGCTTCCCAAGCATGGGGTAAATGCTGGCAATATTCTCATTCACCCCCAACTCTGAGAGGCCAGAATGAGTCACAGAACTTCCAGAAGTAAATAATCAGTTCAAAGGAGGTAAATCAATTTCTTTCTATAATATCATGCAGTTATTCCACAGGTTTTCTTTCTCAGAGTGGAATGAGATTTTACTGCTCCCAGTGGCTTGCTGGATGCTTGCCAACCCTCTGGACTCTTCCTTACTTCCAAGAAGGAAGGGGCTTTCCCTGGGTCCACTGTGGTCCCAGTAAGGACCACCTGTTTCCATTTGTTCTAGTCTTTGAACAGTGACATTGCCCCCCTTTACAGCCCTGTGAGGAGGAGAGTGGGGAACAGTATTACACTAGACAGGAGTATCCGTGTATTTTGGTTTCCCAGGATGGCTTCCTGGGCCTCCCCTCGGGTGTGTGTGTGTGTATACTGAAATGCTTGTTGAAATGTTAAAACTGTCTGAGGCAGAAACAGAGGAACTGAAATAATTCACTGAGTAGCTGATACAAAGACTCTGAACCAGGCATAATACTGCCTCCCAGAGAGTGTTTGGAAGTGTGTGGAGGGGAGTTTTTTGGTGGCCACACAGACTGGAGAGCCCTCTTGACATTTAGTGGGCTGGGGCCTGAATTGCTAGATGTCCTACAAACAGTGGGTCCTTCCCACATAGCAAAAATTGCTCTGTCTAAAGTGCAAATAGTGCTCACTAAAATATATCATTCACTAAATGTAACATAGAGCACTGATGACCAAATTCTCCATGTTTTCTTTGTAGATCAGATACAACAGCATATCTAAGTCCTACCCACTTTTCCAGACTCAACTCAGGTCATTCCTTCTCCATACAGTTTCTCCACAGTGCTCACATACCCCAGTAGTGAATCAGACTAACCTGATTTGAATCTGTTTCCTCTTCTATGAGATGGAGACAGTAATAGTAGGGTTGTTCTGAAGATTAGAGGGAGATATTGTGGGAAAGATCCTGAACATGGAGCCCTATACATAATGAATGCTCAATAAGTGTTAGATATTATAGTATAATTATTTGTTTACTAGTGGCATCTTTTGATCTTCTGTTAGTTCTTTTTTTTTTTTTTTTTTTTTTTTGAGACAGAGTCTCACTCTCTTGCCTGGGGCGAGTGCCGTGGCGTCAGCCTAGCTCACAGCAACCTCACACTCCTGGGCTCAAGCAATCCTTCTGCCTCAGCCTCCCGAGTAGCTGGGACTACAGGCACGTACCACCATGCCCAGCTAATTTTTTCTATATATATTTTTAGCTGTCCAATTAATTTCTTTCTATTTTTGGTAGAGACGGGGTCTCGCTCTTGCTCAGGCTGGTCTCGAACTCCTGAGCTCAAACAATCCGCCCACCTCGGCCTCCCAGAGTGCTAGGATTACAGGCGTGAGCCACCACGCCCGGCCTTCTGTTAGTTCTTTGATACTCTTTCAGCATATGCTCTCTGACGCTCACTGTCTGTTCCAAGCTTTTAAAGTACCTATCAACGTAAAGTACTAATCAATATATGTTTGTTGTTGATGATGATGATAATGAAAATATTGTAAGAATATTTATTTCTTGCAGTTTTACCCAATCTAAAATATTGTGTGTTCATATCACTTATTCTCTTAAAATTAGAAACTTTAGTAGAATTTCAATAATAAATTGAATTTTTGTTAGTACATATTTCTTTAAACTTTTATTTGTAACTAGATTATTGATTTCTTTCCAAAATATTTAGACGATCATTAAGAAGTAAATTGTCAATTTCAAAAATTAAAAAAATTTCTACCTAGTGCTTACATTTAATTGCTATTTCATAAATATTAAATCTTATATTAAATAGATAAGCCTGGTTGATTTATTATAGTAAGCTTTTGTGCTTCAACCCACAAGCAAATGGAACCATATCTTTTTGTTTTGTTCAAATATAACATCCCCCTTTTTATTTTTTTAAAATCCCATTTGGGTTGTGAGAAAGATATGATTGATGTGTATTTATCATTCTTCAAGGATATTTCATAGGATTAGGCTTTATCTATTCAGCTCAGAGGGAATCTAGACATTTACTCTTTAGAATTACTTCTTAGGATTTTAGACACACGTTATTCCTGAGGAATTACATCACCATTACAAATGTGTCAAGGTCACCAGAGATGGTGGCAAGGTTTGCCTTATGTACAGTCTCTGGACTGCGAGTTCACAGCAGCTTAGGGTTATTCCAAGCACAGGACAGAGAATTAAGGGCACTATAAATAGTAGTTCCTCTATTCCAATTTAAAGGTAGACTCCTATAAGACTTCAATAACAATGATCCTTGTAAACATACCTATCGTAGTACCAAGTGAATGTCCAATAAAATACAACTTCTCCTGACCAGTTTTATTTACAATGAAGTCTATTATTCCTGGGAGATCATATTTGGCCATTTCATCAAAACTGCAAAATAAAACAGGGGCTTATAAATACTTGCAAGTATAAGTCGAAAGCTAAGAGCACTTGCTTACTGCTTTTTATACATAGAATTCTGCACTGTTTACTTATTCCATGGGTATTTCATTATTTATCCAATTAAATGTAGACTATTGTAGCTTTTTTGTGCAAATATATATTTTTCTTCCTAGTACCAGGAACAATTTCAAAACTTGTACATGCTTTCTGAAGTTCAGCCTGATTATCCCTCGTCTTCACCCCTTCTCTTCCTTCTCTTCGTCTTCCCTTTCCCCGTGAAGTTCGCATGCTTCTACTTCTGACTCCCCTGTGGGACTTCACAACTCTCAGGGCCATTTAATACCCATCTTTGGAAGCAGGACTGTTGTAAATCATGATTCTACCATTTACGAGCTGAGTACCTTTAGATAAGTTACTTAAATGCTCTGCGATTTACAGGACTGCTATAGGGGTTGGATAATATGAAAGAAATGACTCTGGCTGCCAGTAGGCACTCAATAAGATATAGCTATGATTAATATTTCTGTCCATGTGGATATATATTCAATATATACTGATATCCTATAGTATTGGTTTAGCCAGCATTAATATAGGAGATCAAAAAGACCTAGTATAACATTTAGTCAAATCAGGGACCCTACAAGCTACAAGCCTTTTTGTTAAAAGAACATGTGGGGAAATCTCTAGATTGGCTCTCCCAAGTATAAAAGATAAAATGTTGTGATGCCTTAAAGTAAGCGAGATCCACGCTCCAGTCAAGGGCTGGTGCCACAGAGTGTTTCCTAACACTTGTTCCTGCTTGAGAGCTCTGGTTCTACCAATTTATTCTATGCCTTCTTTCCTCTCAACCTTTCAGTGGGTCCTGAATATTTTATTAATGTGATAGGAATGCACACTCTGTTCTAGCAGGAGGCTTGCAAACCAACAGGGAGCTTAGGCCCAAAGAAAGGAAGTCTATTGTAGGCACCAGCCTGTCTTCTGGTAACAGCAGAAAACACTTTCATTAAAAGAAGCAGTCATGCGGCCAGGCGTGGTGGCTCACGCCTGTAATCCTAGCACTCTGGGAGGCCAAGGCAGGCGGATTGTTTGAGCTCAGGAGTTTGAAACCAGCCTGAGCAAGAGCGAGACCCCGTCTCTACTAAAAATAGAAAGAAATTAATTGGACAACTAAAAATATATAGAAAAAATTAGCCGGGCATGGTGGCGTGTGCCTGTAGTCCCAGCTACTCGGGAGGCTGAGGCAGGAGGATCACTTGAGCCCAGGAGTTTGAGGTTGTGTGAGCAAGGATGACGCCATGGCACTCTAGCCTGGGCAACACAGTGAGACTCTATCTCAAAAAAAAAAAAAAAAAAAAAAGAAGCAGTTATGGGCCACACGTGGTGGCTCACACCTGTAATCCTAGCCTTCTGGGAGGATCTCTTGAGCTCAGGAGTTGGAGACCAAACGGAGCAAGAGCAAGACCCCACCTCTACTAAAAATAGAAAAAGTTAGCCAGACATCTAAAAACAGAAAAAATAGCCAGGCATGGTCATGCACGCCTGTAGTCCCAGCTACTCCGGAGACTGAGGCAGAAAGATTGCTTGAGCCCAGGAGTTTGAGGTTGCTGTGAGCTAGGCTGAAACCCTGGCACTCTAGCAAGGGTGACAGAGTGAGACTCCAGCTCAAAAACAAACAAACAAAGACAGTCAATATATCAAAAGATTCTTTGCAAAACTGATTGGCTTTCCTGGAGAAAAGACTTGTAAAATTATCACTAAAATGAATATAAGCTTCATGAGGTCAGGGATTTGGTCTGTTCACTATTTGAATGTTTAGGGCCTAGGACAGTGCATATAGCAGGCACTCAAACATTGCCTGAATGAACGCATGCATTGGTCATAGGAATATCCTGAGCTATCCTTTGGGACATACTTAAAATACTTAGAATTGGATGTTAAAATGATCTGGTTGAAACAGCTAATTATGGGAGAATCAGTGAAAATCAAAACTTCTTGCTGTTTCTCTCCTTTGAGATATTAGCAGAAACTACAAGGAGCTACATTACTTCAAGTATCTAAGATTATTATGACTATCATTCACACTATTATATTTAAAAAAAATTACCTCCAACTTTCCTCTTAAATCCTTAGCTACAGTTTACCTAAAGGCCCAGAATTCCTCTTCAGTCTCTGAGAGTGTTTTGTGTCTTCTTGACCAAGTGTTCCCTCGACTGTTTCCCATCCATACATCGTAACCTGCATCTGCTAGAAGGAATCCAAGGCTTCCATTGGCAAAATTCTCAAGCCAGTAGGCATTGTCTGCAAACAGGGCATGCTGCATGTAGACAACTGGCCGGGCATCTGGGGGCAAGACATGGAGAGAGAGAGAGAGAGAGAGAGAGAGAGAGAGAGAGAGAGATTAATTTATGATAAATATGTCAGAAACATTTATAGAAACACACACATATGGTAAAAAGCAAAAACAGTATTCACTTCTCCCTTGTCATTAGTGTAGAGCATTATAATCATATAACTTCAGTTTCTTGAGCACATACTTGTACCTGGTGCTATGCTGACTGATTTACACGTACTAGCTTATTAAATTCTTACAATAACTCTATAAAGTAGCTGCTATTTTGAGAATCCTCATTTCACAGATGTGGGAACCAAGCCTTAATGTAGTTAAGTAACTTTTCAAGAAGGTCACCCAGGTAAAAAGTTATAGAGCAAAGACTCAAACCTAGTTTTATTTCATGTCAAAGCATGTGCTTGTAACTGCTCTGCTCTGTGTATTCATACATATCTCCCACGTGTGGCTTACAAAGACAGGGAATTTATCATGTTACTGGAGCCCTGCAACTCTTCCAAGGAGGAAGGCGAGGTGAGTGTGAATGGACACTGACCAGTTCTCACCAACTTCCACCCAAATCCCCAGCCCCTGCTCAGTGGAGAGCATTTGAGAACTATTATACAATAGTATAACCAGCTCAACATCCCTCTGCCAACTCCCAGATTCCCGAGGGGGAGAGTATTCAGAGAGATGGGAAGAACTGGGGTTGAAGGTGCAGAAAAGACACTATAATTTAATGGCTTAGAGCACAGGCTCTAGAGCCAGGCTGCCTGGATTTAAATTCTGGCTCTGTCATTTGCTATGTGTGTGACTATCAGCCTGTTACATAACCTGTTGTGCCTCAGTGGCATCGTCTGTAAAATGGTAACTATTCATGGTACTCACCTCATGGTGCTGCTGGCAGGTTTAACTGATTTAAAGTGTGTAGAACAATAGATCTATTAAATGGTTTTTATTTCCAAATCTTTCCAAAATTCTTTCTCCTTAAGCAAAACCTTTCCCATAAAAGTTTTCTCCTTTTTTATGTCACAGCTTCCTCTCCCCCATGCCTGGGATTACCAGATTTAGCAACAAATAAAACCAAAAATGAACAAAAAGACACAGGATGCTCTATGAAATTTGAATTTAAGATAAACAATGAATAACTTTTTAGCATATCTTAAAATGAGACTTATATGAAAAAAATTGTTGTTGATCTAACATTCAAATTTAACTGGATGTCCCGTATTTTTTTTTTTTTTTTTTTTTTTTTTTTTTTTTATTTCAGCAAATGATGGGTGTACATACGTTTAGGTTACGTGTGTTGCCCTTGGTTCCCCCCCCCACCGAAGTCCGTGTTTCAAATATGTCCATCCTTCAGATAGTGTGCATTGCCCTCCTTGTGTATACAAATACCCCTCCCCTCCTCCCTCCTCCCCCCTCCTCCCGCCGCCCTTCCCGTGGTACAGATGATTAGGTTAGGTGTGTTGCCCTTGGTTCCCCCCCCCACCGAAGTCCGTGTTTCAAATATGTCCATCCTTCAGATAGTGTGCATTGCCCTCCTTGTGTATACAAATACTCCTCCCCTCCTTATTTTAACTGCTGAAACTATCCACATTCCACCCTAATTTTTCATTTTGAAACTCTTGAATTACAAATTTCTTTCTTAGAGAGGGAGAATGTCAAACAACATTACTTTATCTGCTATTAAATGTGGATGGCGGGACAGAAGATACGGAGTGAACATGATAAGCAGCTGCTAATAAATGATTTGTCATTGTGCCTTTGCAGATATTTTGTTTACTCTTACATTTCCCTCCTCAGAGGATTTGCAGTTATATCTCCCCTTTTAAAGAATATCATTCCCCTGCTTTTGCATGGCTGGCTCTTCGTTCTAGAATTCAGGCCTTATTAATACCATGTTCTTTCATTCCATAAACTCTTAGGTCAAAATGTATGTGGATGTCAAGGTTTTCAACACTGGAAAAAGTTTCAGAAATGCTACTGACATTTAACTTGATTTTTTATCCCGCAGAGAGAGGCCCCTTGATGTTAGTGGGAGCAGGGGAGAGGTTTTTGGGGTACCCCACAGTCAACTTCATGCAATCTAGCAAATCTCCTTCCAACAGTGAAGAGATCCACTTTCCTGGGACATGGCAACTTTCCACAGGAGAAATCAGAAACAAGCTAGTCAAATGTAGGCTCCACCTTTCCATTTACACTCTAAGAAGCAAGCCTGGTTGTAGTCAGCAAGATCAGTCTTGCCCATTGTATTTTTATCTTGCCTGTTTTAAGAGAATTATCAGGAAAAGAGTACAGTTCCCCTTTAACCACTTACAGACTAACCCAATAAATCAAAGCAATTCCTGATAAACCAGTAACACTCTTGATGAATATCCAGCACTAAATTTCTGTCACATGCAGTCCTCCTTCTCAGGAGAGACATATCTTGTACCTGTGCTCCCAGCATGTCTTTGCCCGTAGGGGATTCTGTTGACAAGCAGTATGTACCCATCTGCAGTGGTGACATCATACTCTTCACTGGGATAGCCATTGTAGGTAATGATTTCACTCTGCCCGGTGAAAATGCACTCATTAGCTGAACTCTTTCTCTAAAGGATATCAAAAGAAACTAAAAGAAATCATCTAATGTGTGCTTATTAGGGTGAATTATCTGAAATTTGTAATCCCAGGTAACTGTAAAATTAATTTACTACATAAAGTTTTGATAAAAAATAAGTAGAATGTTAGAAAATATCTATGATTTTCAAACTATCGGCAAGTATTTTGGAGTGTAGGAAGAAAATTTAGCATTGACCCATTCTTTCTGACAAAGCTATATTCTCAAGTCAAATGTCTTTTGAGACCTCTCTTGGTTTAAAGGTAATAAAACTTATACCTACTATAGTAGAAGGCAGTCAAATATATCATATAGATGGCTTAATATTCTTAAAATATGAATTCAAAAGAGGAGGTGATATACATATAAAACACAGTTTTGGTTTTCATTACTATAACAGAAAATATTAGTTAATCAGCCAAAGGAGAAGATCTACCTAGCTTGACTCTTTTCGAGATTTTAAAAACCATCTGCATTTTACATGTTTTCTTATTAGAGATTCTCTGTTATAATAAGACCTTTGATATCACAACCTATTAATCCTGCTTACTTTGATGGTCTTTGAAATTTTCCAATACTTACAATATTCATCCACACTTCAGGATTTACTTCATTTTCCAAATTAAAGAATCCACCAGCATTCAAAGTTCCAAAAATCAAACAGGTTGTTGTTAAAAATAGCCACATCATAAAAATGCCTGGCATAAAACATTTAATATTCATAGATTAATTTTACCTATCATTGTTGATTAATGAAATGAAAATAGTGCCTTAATGAAAACTTGAATAACACCATAAGAATGCTTATAATATATGAAAGGGAAAAAATACAGTGAACTAACTTGGAGCACTATTACTCTATTTTTTCATATAAGAATAACATCTATTGGATGTTGGGCAGGGGGGAAGGGGAGGGGAGAGGAGGGAGGAGGGGACGGGTATTTGCATACACAAAGAGTGCAATGCGCACCACCCGAAGAATGGACATATTTGAAACTTGGACTTAGCGGGGGAGGTGGGGCAAGGGCAACATACGTAACCTAAACATCTGTACCCCCATAATATGCTGAAATAAAAAAAAATAGTCTTAATTCTTGAAATGAATTTAATCAAATACGAAGGGGGGTTTTTTTGGTCTTATTTTAATCAAAGTTCAATTCTCATAAGTCTTTGTTCACCTGTGAGTTACCAGAATACTTAAGGATTCAAAGGACAAGTTTCCATACCGTGGCAAAGTGAAAAGTGGAGTTATCCCCTAGTCTAGCCCAGCATCCCATAAAGGAAACAAGAACGATAAACAAATGAAGCTTCAACCAAACAAACTTATGATCAGTTTCTAGTGATGTGACTATTTCTCATGTGGACACTCAGAGGCAAATTTCGCATATTTCAATGTGCAGTCTCACTTCCTTGCCGTGGTTTAAAAGCATATCTCTTCAAAGGCCAGCTGACACTGTAACAGTATAGCATGCTCATCATATGAGTGCCGCAGTCAAATGGCCTGAATTTGAAGTCCAGCCTTACTGCAAAAGAGATGTCTGACCTCAGGCAAGGTATTTAGTAGCTTTATCTTGTGGCTTCCTTGTGAGTAAAATTAGGAAAGTAATGCAACCTATCTCATAGGCTTATAGTGAGGATTGAGTGATATAATATAAATAACACATTCAGTACAGTGTAAGTTCTTAATAAATGCTCTCACTATTTTTCTTATTCTAAGAATGACCAAGAGAATAGTATCAGAGAAACTTTACTTTAACAAACTAATCTCTCACTTGTAGAAATACAGAGTTTCCCTGTGAAGCTAAGTAGCTTTCCATACATTTCCTATCTGGAAATAATTTTATATCTGTAAATATTATACAATTTAAAAACTTGTATGAAAGTAATTATAGCAAATATCTATTGAGTACTTACCTTATGCAAGGCATTGTCCTAAATAGTTCATATATGTTATTTAAACTTCAAAATACCCCTTGAAGTTGGTACTATTATTATCCTCATTTAATCAATGAAAAAAAAAAGTTTAGAGAGATTTAAGACCTTCTCAAGGTAACAGAGCCAACAGGTGAGAGATCTAAGATGGGCACTCAGGCAGCCTCATTGCAGAGTTCTTACACCTGACTGCCACCCCATTTGTGATAAATCTCCATCTTACCTAGTTAGATGAGCTTTTCCTGTTCCCGAGGCTCCTTATTGATTAGGAACTTCTGAACTTTTGCTTTTGATATCAGGCTGAAGAGTGAGATACGCTTACAGTGACAGTTAGAAGCTAGAGAGATGAGAAACAGGAAGCTTATGAAAATGAGTAAACCTTAGATTGAGGCACACACCCAAGGCGTCTCCCTGACACACAAATGCCATGATACACTTGCAGGTTGGGAAATAGTGGTCTGCATGATGCCAAATAACCAGTTTGACTGAATCTTTCATGTTTCCACTGACTGTCTGTCACTGTTGGGAGAATTTAGCAATATTTTCTTTTTTCTTTTCTTTCTTTTTTTTTTTTTTTTTGAGACAGAGTATCACTCTGTCACCCAGAGTAGAGTGCAGTGGTGTTATTATAGGTCACTGCACCTCAAACTCCTGGGTTCAAGTGATCCTCCTGCCTCAGCCTCCTGAATAGCTGGTACTACAGGCATGTGCCACTGTGTCTGTATAATTTTTCTATTTTTAGTAAAGACAGGATCTCGCTTTTGCTCAGGCTGGTCTCTGTTGGGAAATAGGACTAAGAGACATGAAAGGTTTCAGGAATTCTGCAGGGCTTTGCCTTGAAGGAATCTGTGGGCATGTTAGTTCACAGACTAGAAGCTGCCTAGCAACAAAGGAGGCACTGTCAGAAAAACATCTGCAAAGGAATGTTTCTTCGAAGCTGGAAAGCTATCGCCTGGAATTTATTGCAAAGCAGAGCTTCATTTGGGCCCAAGGCTAAGAAGTTGATTGAAATGCCTGCCCAGCAGACGACATGCAGCTGAAACTATCTTAAACTTCAAATCTATTCCTGCTTCACTCCTGACCACATGTCTCTGTATTTAGAGAAATAAATTAGATGAGTATACAGACTCAGTGTTCCTGCTTTATACATTTTTATCTTTAATTTGTATGCTCAGCTAGGTCTATTCTTAACTTAGGACTTAAAATGTTTATCTTAGGAAAATTTTGTAATCATCTATTCTTATAGACAGAATTAGGTAAGGGTCCCTTAACACCTTCGGGGAGCCTTGAAACCTTAACAAATGAGCTGTACACATAACTCTTTAACCAAGGACAACTGCTTGCTGTAACAATAAATACTGATGTGGGGTTTCACTCAGTGAATCCTGGCTCATGGGAATGTGGGAGGACCCCTAACTCCCCCATCACTTTAAACTACACTTTGTCTCTGTCTCTATTATTTCCAAATCTCTTGTGACCATCCTGCTTGGGACCTATTTTGCTGGGAAAGTAGCTAACTCCCGGCAGGTCTTGAACTCCTGAGCTCAAGTAATCCTTCTGCCTCAGCCTCCCAGAGTGCTAGGATTACAGGTGTGAGCCACTGCACCCAGCCTTCTGGATTTAGCAATATTTTCAAACCAGTGTGTCAAACGGGGAAGTAGCCCCAAGAAGAGCCTAATGGAGAAAATTAGAGATAATAGTATTTCCCTTTCCAATCCCATAGCATAATTATGAGGGTAAAATGAAATTAGTTATATGAAAGTACTGGTGCCAACCATGTAGTATGTCGGGATGTGCATGATTGTAACTTGATTGAGAAGATGAGACAACCCTGATTCCTGATGCCAGAAGGAGTTAGGAGGGAAAAGTGACTCACACACCAAAGGGATTGGGTCTGCTGTCAACTTTGGCAGCAACCGCTGTGGGTGCTGACCCACAAACAATTTAACATTTAACCACTGCCTTAAACAAGGCAGGAATGGAGGCCTGAAGAGATAATGCCAATTTAGCTCTAAACTCCACGTGAAATACCAGCTGTGCCTCAATTTTCTACTTCACTTTGTATGCATATGGAACCTAAGCATTAACTGAATCTCTTTCATCTCCTAACATAAACAAGAACAGGGAAAACTAAGTTGCTACCCAGCATAATAGAGGAGTTACAGTTCTATTATCAATTCTCATCCTCAAATTCTTTCAAAAACAAAGATATTTCTTATTTATCTAACTCCTAAGAGCTGTTCCACTGGAGTGGGAAATTTCATGCCAATTAACCAAATGTAGGGTGAAAGGAAGCATTCAGCTTGTTGGAATAGGGAGAGATTATACACCATTCCTTAATCATTCAATCTTTGATGAAAGACTCAACCATGGTTTGCTCTGGTTGGGACAGTATGATGGCATAGGTGTATGGACTTGCCTGGAATCTCTCATGCCTTTTGAATTTAAAAATATTCCTTTCTAACAAAACTTTAAAGGACTCTTCAGAGAGTTCTAGGAAGGACAATGTTGTTATTGTCGTTATTATTATTAATGTTGATTTGTTACCATGACTTCATGTACAAATAGCATAAATGTAGTTCAACTTCTTAGGTCTTTACAAATCATAGACTAGCTCAAATCTCAAAAGAATTTCTATATCATTGACTTCTCATATTTCTTTCTCAACCTTGAGGGTTATCTGAATAATCTGGAGAACTCTCCTAATTCTTTTGCTTGAGCAGAAACAAGGTCATATCAAGTAAAATGAAGTTAAACTTTTCCACAGTGTTTCATCACTCTTCTTATATAAGCTTGTTGTTTTAGGAAATATTCAATGTATTATTGAATATTATATATTATTATACATAATAGTAATGATAGAATATACAATATAATATTATAATTATATATTTAAATATTAACATTGAAATTAATTTAAATGAAATAAATTATAACTTCTTCCTTGGCCCTGTAAAATACCTTTAGAAATTTTTTGCTGTTTTTTTTTCCCAATAAAACTAGATGATATTACAGCTAGAAGGGATCTGGGGCAAAAGGTATAATTAAGGGGCACTCTCAGAAGGCCAGTGGTATTTTTGATATCTTGATCCAAGAATCATATCACATTCATATCATTGTTTAATGATGACTGCCCATTCAATTATGAAAATGGCTGAAAATACATGGTTGAATATAGATCCTTGATTTCAGTATCTGTCTGTGGAAATGACTATAGTTTCCTTTCGATGTTCAAATTCAAAACACATTTTCTATTACTATGTCAGTTATCTTTTTGTTGGTCTGATTGCTTCTTTCTCTTCAAAGACTGTTTTTTCTTTTTTTTTTTTTTTTTTTGAGACAAAGTCTCACTGTGTTGCCCGGGCTAGAGTGCCGTGGTGTCAGCCTCTGTCTGTGGAAATGACTATAGTTTCCTTTCGACAAATTCAAAACACATTTTCTATTACTATGTCAGTTATCTTTTTGTTGGTCTGATTGCTTCTTTCTCTTCAAAGACTGTTTTTTCTTTTCTTTTTTTTTTTTTTGAGACAAAGTCTCACTGTGTTGCCCGGGCTAGAGTGCCGTGGTGTCAGCCTAGCTCACAGCAACTTCAAACTCCTGGGCTCAAGCGATCCTACTGCCTCAGCTTCCCGAGTAGCTGGGACTACAGGGATGTGCCACCATGCCCGGCTAGTTTTTTCTATGTATTTTTAGTTGTCCGATTAATTTCTTTCTATTTTTAGTAGAGACAGGGTCTCGCTCTTGGTCAGGCTGGTCTTCAACTCCTGACCTTGAGCGATCCACCCGCCTCGGCCTCCCAGAGTGCTAGGATTACAGGCGTGAGCCACCGCACCTGGCCAAGACTGCTTTTTCTTAATGCATGACTTCGTGTCAAGAGGGGTATAATTTTCCCTTGAAAACAATTCAAAGTTAAAAAGAATTGGCCATAATCAACAAAATAGAAACTAATGAGAATTTTGAAAAGGGAAATAATTTGAAACCTCATACTTTTGAGACAAATTCTGCCCTAGAGTAAAAGACTTTGTATGAACAAGAACCTGGAATTTGTCCCTTGCTCAACAAATAATTTATCTGATCCATTCTGCATCTTAAAGTTCTAACAGGGTTCAATAGAACCATAAGTATGCATGTATGTATGTAAAATGATTAATTAGCCTACTTTGGCTTGAGGGAAAACACTTGAAATTATATTTTAAAATGTTATTTCCTTACCTATAAAACAAGGTTGGCAATTTTTGGAACTTATATATGAAAACAGTTTTGTTTTTGAGATTATCTATTAGAGTGGAACATGTTTTCTTTAGTGTTGACAATGAATCTCCATTTCAGCATCCCCCATACTACACACATCTTCAAAAGCAGTATGGCTATCATAAAGAGGCAGAAGAGATAAATGACAAAAAGTTCTATTGATAATAAGTAACCGAAATATTAAAGGTTTCAAAGAGGTCATAATAAGCTAATTGAACATCCACCCAACCCAATCCAAAAGGTTCAAAGAAAAGATGACTTACATTTAAAGAGAAGTTGTTACCAAAAATGTTGGCAGCTGCTCTTGGTGACATCCATTTCCCAGAGCAGCAGGACTGTGTTTTGTGGCAAAGGTCAAATCTTTCTGGGAATGAAGAGGAAGGGCTGTACCACTGGATAGGAGGAAACTTATTTCATCTACTCCTCCAAGCAGGTTTGTTTACCTGCCTCACTTCTTGCTTAATGTGCAGAACATATGTATGGTATTCTCCAGAGCTCGTTTTGTATTTGAACTTCTGTAGGAGGTATATTCAAATGGAGATTCTTTTTTTAAAAACACACAGAACGCTTAGCCAGAAAATCATGTTGGATCTCGCTTTAGATAGTGTTATCTAACGTGTGGGTAAATAAATGGTGGTTGGAATGTGTAAAGAGGTAACTTGGCTGTTTTGATTTATGCTCCTCTTTCTTTCCTGAGTTAACATTAGATTTTGTTAAGTCACCTTCAAGTCTCGCCAGCACCCCTGAAAACAGACAGATGGTTTTTAGTGTCAGAGTATTTTGATTTCATCCCTCCTCTAATCACCATCGCCATTTTGCTGAGTGAGTGAATGAGTGAATAAATGGATGAGCCTAGAAGTTCAGAGAATGTAGCTTAGTTACTGAGAAGTACTAGTAATGTTATTAATAATAGTGAATTATTAATTATTTATTGAGTACTTACTATGTGACAGTTGTTTTAGTTTGATATGCTGCCAGTTTGGCTGTAAATTCTACTGGATCTCTTTGCTCTTACATGTGTTTCAAAGGAAATTTTTCTTAACGTCATCTAGTAAATTTAATAAGAAAGAGGAAATTCACACGAAAAACCAATCTTGTTGGGCTGGGTGCAGTGGCCCACATCTGTAATCCTAGCACTCTGGGAGTCCAAGGCGGGAGGCTCGGATCACTTAAGGTCAGGAGTTAGAGATCGGCCTGAATAAGAGCCAGACCCCAAAACTAGTGCAACCTCTGTGGAAAGCAATATGGAGATACCTTAAAGAGATACAAGTAGAAGTACCATTCGATCCAGCAATCCCATTACTGGGCATCTACCCAAAAGAGCAAATGATATTGTATAAGAAAGACACCTGCACCCGAATGTTTATAGCAGCACAATTCACAATTGCAAAGATGTGGAAACAACCCAAGTGTCCATCAATACATGAGTGGATTAATAAAATGTGGTATATGTATACCATGGAGTACTATTCAGCTTTAAGAAACAATGGTGACATAGCACCTCTTGTATATTCCTGGATAGAGCTGGAATGCATTCTACTAAGTGAGGTATCCCAAGAATGGAAAGACAAGCACCACATGTACTCACCATCAAATTGGTATTAACTGATCAACACATAAGTGCACATATAAGAATAACATCTATTTGATGTTGGGCAGGGGGGAGGGGGGGGGGGACGGGTATATGCATACACCAAGAGTGCAATGTGCACCACCCAAAGGATGGACATATTTGAAACTCGGACTTGGGGGTGGGCAAGGGCAACATATGTAACCTAAACATCTGTACCCCCATAATATGCTGAAATAAAGAAAAAAAAAATTAGCTGAGCGTTTGAGGTTGCTGTGAGCTAGGCTGACGTCACAGCACTGTAGCCTGGGTGACAGAGCAAGACTGTCTCAAAAAGAAAAAAACAAATAAAAAAAAATCTTGTTCTGTTTTTTAAACTAAATTGGAAGAGATACACCATTATTTATAGATTGCATAGCATACTGATATAATTTAAACTGCTACTTGATAGCATTTTTTCTCCTATTTAGCCTCCAAATTATTCTTATACTTGATGACCACTGTGGCACAATCTGATATCTTTCACACAACCTATATTCTCTCATTTCTCCACACATTAAAAAAATCTTATAAATGCAGAATTATTCAAGTTTTTCTGCAAAAAAAAAGATTTTTAGGAGATAATTATCTCACTTTTTTCTATATCAGCACTGTCCAGTAGAAATATACAATGAACTAAATATGTAATTTAAATTTACTAAATGCCACATTTAAAAAAATATAAAGAAATAGGTAAAGTAAATTTTAATAATACATTTTATTTAAATCAATATATCCAAAATATTATAATTTCAACATGTAATGAATATTATCATTAATGAGATACTATCCATTCTTTTTTGTGTTCAGTCTTTTTTTTTTATTTTTATTTTTATTTCAGGATATTATGAGGGTACAAACATTTTGGTTACATTTTATGTCTTTGCCTCACCCAAGCAAGAGTTAGAGGCATGCGCTTCCCCTCTACGATGCTCACTGAGTCCATTAGTTGTGAGTTTACCCCCTGCAATCCCCTAGTCTTTGAAGTCTGGTGTATATGTTACACTTCCTGCACATTTCAATTAAGAGTAGCCACATTTTAAGTGCCCGATAGTCACACTGACTAGTGGCTGTATAAGGGACAGAACAGTTCTCTACTCTCAGTCTTATTCTTTTTCTTTGTCTTTTTTTCCCCAAACTTTTCTTCAACCAGATTCTTTTTTTTTTTTTTTTTTTAGACAGAGTCTCACTCTTTTGCCTGGGCTAGAGTGACTGCCATGGCGTCAGCCTAGCTCACAGCAAACTCCTGGGCTCAAGCGATCCTCCTGCCTCAGCCTCCCGAGTAGCTGGGACTACAGGCATGCGCCACCATGCCCGGCTAATTTTTTCTATATATCCTCGGCCTCCCAGAGAGCTAGGATTACAGGCGTGAGCCACCGCGCCTGGCCCAGATTCTTATATTTTGGGTACTCACCACAAATATATAAATTTGTATTATATATTTAACCTGAATTGCATATCTGCCTACCAAACTCTCTCCTGTCGGAATTATTCAACATGTCTTCTCAGGTGCTTGGCCTCTGTTCCCCTACTAAGATTTGAGTCTCACTGGCCAGTAAAAAAAGATAATTACACAAATATTTAACTACAATCCTTTATCAAAAACATAACATACACCAGTGTTCTCAACCTTGTTAAATTTAGAAAAACAGCTTTTACATTGGCTATACTCAAAAACAAATGCCAAACTATTACTTAACAGTATTTTTTTAATGATTTAACATTTCCTGGTAAAGTACCACTAAAATAATTATGACATCATGTATATGTTTGACAGTTTCCTGGATCTAACTTTCCTGAGAGTGTTGATTGAATAACCAACAACTATATATTCATGTGTATAAATAGAGCTTTCTTGAAAGGTTTTGCTTTGAGATCATGAGTATAAGCACAAATTCACTGATTGTCCCTAATAGAGGACTGAGTACCTAATATAGAACAGAGAAAATATTTGTCCGTGGCTAGTTTTGTCATTCCAAATAGTCATGTAATAGCTTAAGCTGCTTTCATCTCTACCTGGACCACCTAAATCTTCTTTCTAGACTGCCTGCATCCATCTCATTCATTCTCCACATCACAGCTATTGCCATCATTTTAAATCACACATCGATTATGTTTTAAGCACGCTTGAACATGTGTTTTAGTTTGTGCTCTGTAGCTTCTTGTAAATTTCAGTTGCATGACTCAACATGTGTAAGCGCAATCATTTCTAGGACAGTGACAAGATCAGGTGTCAGGATATGCTGGTCTGATATGCCATAGTCACCAAAGAGGTGCCTCCCTGTGAAGTCTTTTGGTGCCCTGCCATGCCTTCCCCTGCCAAGGTTCATATCTCATTTAACCCTTCCTTCTCACATCTATAGCCTCTTTATTTATACCAGGAAATTCTTGAGATAGGAGTCTTAGCCAAACGTATATTAATTACATGTCAAAAAAAATACCCCAGTTTCCAGAGGACACAATCAAGTGCTTTATAACAGAGAGGACACTTCCAGCCATTAAACAACTATTCGTTGATCACTGACTCTGTGCCTGTGTGATTGTTTTACAACTGCATTTAAAGGAATAAAACAAAATTCAGCATTCAGCAATGCAAAATTTGATGTTTGGCATCCAAAAAGAAAATATTATTAAGCATGCAATGAAGCAGAACCCATAACCAAAAGAAAAACCCATCTATAAAACAAACTCCTAAATGACAGAGATGTTAGATAAGCATAAAATATGTTAAAATAGATACTAAAATATACTTATTATACTCAAGGATTTATGGGAAGACATGAAAATAATGCAGATGGCTTGGAAGCCAAATGTTTATCTCACCAATGCTACTGCTATCAACCAGGCCATGCCCTGCCTGCTACCCACAGGCCCAAGAATCTGCCCACATACCCAGGTCACAGATGCCACTACTGGCACCAAAGCAAGTCACCTCGTGTTCCAATAATTGTTGTACCTGGACCCACTAACAACAGTGCCAGTGCATACTGCCCTAGGGGCCAAGGACAGGCATATTCAGCCTACCACTGCCACCCCTGGGTACTGAGGACATAACCACTTAATATTCCTGTCCTTAGCAAAACTTCACAGCAGCCTCCACTAACAACTGCACCATAAGCCATTGAGGAAATCACAGAAACTAGATATTGTTTACAGCCAAAAAAAAAAAAAAATCATACAGAGACTACACTACTACATGTTAGAATAAAAACCAAAGTGCCCTACCTAACCAACACTAGAGGTACATGTTCAGGAAAAAGGCCTCCCCTACAAATTTTTTGCAAATTAAAAAAATTGAAAGAAGTGAATTATACACAAGATATACAGATAACATCATAAGGACACAAGAAACATGAAAAAGCAAGGAAATATGATATCTTCAAAGGAACAAAATAATTCTCCAGCAACAGATTCCAATCAAAAGGAAATGTCTGAAATCCCATAAAAAGAATTCAAAATAATGATATTAAGGAAACTCAGTGAGACAAAAGACAATTCTAAAAAACAATACAAAGAAAACAAAAAAACCAATTCAGGATTTGAATGAAAATTTTACCAAAGAGATCAATGTCATAAAACAAAGAATCAAACAGAAATTCTGGAACTGAAGAATCCATTAAATGAAATACAAAATATATTCAAAAGCTTCAACAATATGATCAAGAAGAAAGAATTTCAGAAGGTCTTTTGAAATAACCCAGTTAGAAAAAAAGAATAAAAAAGAATGGACAAAGCCTATGTGACATAAGGGACATCATCGAGCGACCAAATACTCAAATTTTTGGTGTCACAGAAGGCCATATTTGACAAACCCACAGCTAACATCATACTGAATGAGGAAAAGGCTGAGAATCTTTCCTCTAAGAACTGGAACAAGACAAAGGTGCCCACTTTCACCACTCTTATTTAATATAGTATTGGATGTCCTAGCCTGAGCAATCAGGCAAGAGAAAGAAATAAAAGACATCCAAAGTGGAAAAGAATTAAAATTGTCCCTCTTTGCTGACTATATAATCTTACATCTAGAAAAGCTTAAAGCCTCCACCAATAAACTCTTAGAGCTGATAAATTCAGCAAAGTTGCAGGATACAAAATCAACATATAAAAATCAGTAATGACTTTTATACATCAATAACAATCAAGCTAAGAACCAAATCAAGAAAGCAATTCCATTTATAGTAGCTACAAAAAAAAAGTAATAAGACTAGGAATAAATTTAACTAAGGAGGTAAAAGATCTCTACAAGGAAAACTATAAAATGCTGATGAAAGAAATTGAAGAGGGCACAAATAAATGGAAAGACATCACATGATCATGGATCAGAAGAATTAATATTGTTAAAATAACCATATTTTCCAAAGTATTCTACAGATTCTATGCAATACTTACCAAAATACTGATGTCATTTTTCACAGAGACAGAAAAAAAATACTAAAATTCATATGGAACCAAAAAAGAGCTCAAATAACTAAAGCAATTCTGGGCAAAAATAACAAAGCTGGAAACATCACACTACATGACTTCAAGATATATTACAAGGCTATAGTAACCAAAATAGCGTGGTATTGGTATGAAAACAGATACATAGACCAGTGGAACAGAAGAAAGAATACAGAAACAAAGCCACATATTTACACCCAACTTATTTTTGACGAAGGTGCCAAGAACATATATTGGGGGGAAGACACTCTCTTCAATAAATGGTGCTGAGAAAATTGGGTATTTATATGCAGAAGAATGACCCTATAGCCCTATCTCTCACCATATACAAAAATCAACTCAAGATGGATTAAAGACATAAATGTAAGAACTGAAACTTTAAAACTACTAGAAAAAAACATAAAGGAAACCCTTCAGGATATTGGTTTAGGCAAAGATTTTGTGGAGAAGACTTCAAAAGTACAGACAACATAAACAAAAATAGACAAATGGGACTATATTAAATTAAAAAGCTTTTTCACAGCAAAGAAAACAATCAACAAAATGAAAAGATACTTGCAGAATATGAGAAAATGTTTGCAAACTATGCATCTGACAAGGGACTAATATCCAGAATATACAAGGAACTCAACAGGAAAACAACAAATAATCCCATTAAAAAATGGGCAGAGGATATAAATAGATATTTCTCAAAAGAACATATGAAAATAGCCACAATTATATGAAAAAATGCTCAACATCACTAATGATCAGGGAAATGCCAATCAAAACCACAATGAGATATCATCTTCCCCCAGTTAGAATGGCCTTTATTAAAAAGATGAAAAATAACATATGCTGGTGAGGATGGGGAGAAAAGAGAACTCTTACACACTGTTAGTAGGAATCTAAATCTTACAGACACTATGGAAAATAGTATGGAGATTTCTCAAAGAACTAAAAATAGAACTACCAGAGGATCCAGCAATCCCAATACATTGTATTTATCCAAAGGAAAAGAAATCAATATATTAAATGGACACCTGCACTCCTGTGTTTATTGTAGCACTATTCACAATAGCAAAGATATGGCACAATAGCAAAGATGTGAAATCAACCTAAATGTCCATCAATGGATGAATGGATAAAGAAAATGTGGTATATATACACAATAGAGCACTGTTCGGCCGTTAAAAAGAATGAAATCATGTCATTTGCAGCAACATGGATGGAAATGGAGGTCATTAGGTTATGGGAAATAAGCCAGGCACAGAAAGACAAATATAGCATGTTCTCACTCATATATGCGAGCTAAAAAAGTTGATCTCATGGAGGTAGAGAGGAGGAGAATAGATACCAGAAGTTGGGAAGGGTGTGTAGGTAGGAGCAGGATGGTGAAAAGAGGTTGGTTACTGGGTACAAACATACCGTTAGATAGAAAGAATAAGTTCTAACATTCAATAGCAGAGCAGAGTGATTATAGTTATTAATCAAAACAGTGTGTCGTATATTTCAAAATAGCTCGCAGAAAGGATTTGGAATGTTTTCAACTCATAGAAATACTCGAGGTGGTAGACAATCCTAATACCTGGACTTTATCATTACACAATCTATGCATTAACAAAATATCACATGCACCCTATAAATATATATATTATGTATTAATAAAAAATTGAAAATAATCATTATCATCTTCATTATTATATATTAATATATAATATTAGATATAATATAATATACAACAGTTATGATACATTATCATTATATAATTATATAATACATATTATATACTATATATTATATAAAATATATACTATATTATGTTATATAAATTTATAATTAATATAATCAATTAAATATTCATAATAATAGGTGGCAGTATTATAAGTCTACTATTGCTTATAATGAATTACCACAAAGTTAGCAGTTTAAAACAACACACATTTATTATCTCACTGTTTCTGCGGGTCAGTAGTCCAGGCATGGCAGAGTTGGGTCCTCTGCTCAGGGCCTCCCTAGGCTGCTCTCTCAGTGGGAGGCCTTACTAGGGAAAAATGGGCCTCCAAGCTCATTTAGGTTTTGGACATAACTCATTTTCTTGTTTCTGTATGACTGAGGGCTATGGTTTTTTGCTGGTTATTGCCTGGAAGCCACACTGAGATCCTCAAGCCTTGCACAGTTCCTTGTAATGTGGGCTTCTTCAACACTTCTGTTTATTTCATAAAGCCAACAAGGAGATTCTCTTGCTCCTGTCTGCAAAGATGGATTCTTGTATAATGTAACTTAATCAGGAAGTGACCACCGCCCCCATCACCTTTGCCACATAGCATAACCTGAGCTAGCATGTGACATCTAGCAACTTGCCCATTCTGTTGGCTAGAAGGAAGCCTGAGATCCCAGCACACTAAGAGAAAGGGCATTGCACAAAGGCAAGGACATGAGAGGTGGAAATCACTGGGGTCACTTTAGGGTCTGTCTGCTTCACCATTATTATGAAAATCCACTTGCTTAGAAAAAGGTAAGTACATTTAATTTTGTAAACATTTCTCCATCAATCCGATTAGGTCTTGGTAAATTTCCTGAGGTGCATCCTGCCCAAGGTAAAAATCCACATGATTGTAGTGTGGAATCAGCTTGTAGTAAATAAGGTTGGCAATTTTAGGAAGTAAATTTTCAACGTCCTTGGGATCGGCCACAATGTCCTGTCCACCACTCCATATTGCCGTTGGAACTTCCATCTTAGTAATATTGTATAAAGGGGGTGTAAGCTAAAGACAATGAAAGAGATAGAGAAAAAAAGTTTTTAAAGAAAACTGCATTATAGAAGTAACATTAACTATCAGCTATCGAGCGAGTTCTTCAAATGTTAAATGTGCAATTAGGATACACTTAATGATATGTAAACATTAAAGTGTTAAAAATACTTGAAAGCACTTTTGTGCACTAATATGAATTATGGATAAAAAAGACAATCATTTCATTTCTGACTTGCACTTTTTGGAAATTAGGAAAGGATCCTAGAGGAAGGGAGTTCTTATTTTTTATGTGGGATCATCTTTCCAGTGGCACTCGATCTGAGAGCATGACCTTTTTGAACAAAATGTTGGATAGGATAAATATTCCTTCTCATAGACAAAAATCTGGACTCAGTGACATTATCGATATTTGGGCATCAGCAGATTCTTCAGGGAGCACTAAGACCAAAGTATGAAAACAAACATTTGAAGTACGATGTTAAGAAGGAGCCAGTCTGTTACAGAGAAACAGAGTGGCTAAAGTGTCAAACTCCTAGCAAGTTTTCCCTTAACTCTTCTTTCCTGCGCTGATCCAACAGAACCCCAGGTCCAGGTGACCAGGTCTGGCCAATTAAATTAGTCCTTCATTCTTCTGACCACAGTGATTGTATGAGAGATGGGTGCACGACTAATATTGGGCCAGAGGTCTCTCTCTGGAACTCTTTTTCTTCTTCTTTTTTTGTTTTTAACTTTGTTTGCTTTTCTTTCAGAGTATTACATGGGTACAGACTCTTTGGTTACATAAATTGCTTTTGCACCACCTGAGTCAGAGCTACAAGCATGCCCGTCTTGCAGACAGCACTACCTGTTAGGTGTGAATTTACTCATTCCCTCCTCCACCCTCCCATCTGCCTGACACCCTGTGAATGTTACTTCCCATGTGTGCACATTAGTGTTGATAGATTAGTACCAATTTAATGGTGAGTACATATGGTGTTTGTTTTTTCCATTCTTGTGATATTTCACTTAGAAGAATGAGCTCCAGCTCCATCCAGGATAATACAATAGGTAGCTCACCATTTTTTATGGCTGAGTAGTACTTCATGGTATACATATACCACATTTTATTTTATTTTATTTTTATAGCTCACTTTCTTTTTTAAATTTTATTATTGTTATTTCAGAATATTACAGGGGTACAAATGCTTTGGCATATACCACATTTTATTAACCCACTCATGTATTGATGGGTACTTGGGTTGTTTCCACATCTTTGCAATTGTAAATTGTGCTGCTATAAATATTCAAGTGCAGATGTCTTTTTTATAGAATGTCTGGAACTTTTTACCAGAACTCTTGAGAAAATACTGGCTTTGGAGGGTATTTGAGATTGAAAGAACTGTATGAACTAAGCATATCCAGTCACCATCTTACCATTCTGTTGGAAAAAGCCTAAGAAAGGAAACATGCATATAGCAGCAGAATTGGGAAGGAGAAAGACCAGGAGAAGGAGAGAGAGGGAGAGAGAGAAAAAGAGAAAAGGTTTATGTGGCGGGGATGGGGGAGAGAGAGACCTGATGAGAGGTCTACTGCCAGGTTACTACTATACTTTTTAATTCAGTAAGGCAGTATTTTTTTTAACCTAAAATATAGTTGGTTGGTTTCTGCCACTTGCAACTGAATAATTGACTACTATAAATAATTTCTGGTTACTCTGTGTTATGGACTAAATTGTGTTCCCCCGGAATTCATATGTTGAAGCTCTAATGTCCAAATGTGACTGTATCTGGAGATAGGGCTTTTAGGAGGTAATTAAGGTTAGATGAGGTCATAAGGGTGGGATCCTAACTTCATAGGACTGGTGGTGGTACAAGAATCTCTCTGTCTCCACCAGCATTCAGCAAGGAAAGAATACGTGAGCACGCGCCCAGAAAGCAGTCTCCTGCAAGCCGGGAAAAGAGCCCTCATTAGAACCTTGTCATGCTGGCACCCTGATCTTGGATTTCCAGCCTCCAGAACTTCAGGAAAACAAATTTCTGTTGTTTAAGCTACCCCACCCAGTCTTTGGTATCTTATGGTAGCCCAAACAGAAAATTTTGGCAACAAGATTAGGAGGGAGAGGTAACATGAACAAAGGTGTAGATTTTAAGAAAAATGTGACCTTGGCCTGGGAGACGTTTCTTAAAAATCCTAAAAAATGTGCCTGGGAGAGACCCCTGACCAGCTGACTATCAACTTCGAATTCTCTTAGGAGAGTAATATTCAGACAGAGCCCACTAGCATAGTCATTTCAGGTGTTCCTGCCAGTTGGCGGGTTGGTACTTGTGTCTTTGCATTACTGAATATTTTAAGTATATCACCACTGCCCTATAATTCTGGGAGGCCTTGGATCAGGGCTTAGGAGCAAGTGGTAAATGAGAATATATACATTTGAGAAGGCAATGTGAAGGGCAGAGAAGGAAGTGAGTGCAGATCAACACTGACCAGTAGTAGATGCAAGGAGAAAATGGGCTCCAGAAAGCCTGGTGCAAGGCCCGAAATGCAAAGTGTAAACAATGAAAGAAGCAGCATGCTTTTTCTAACTCTGTCGTTTTCTCAGTAGAAGAATACAAAGCATAAATATTTATATGCAAAGATGGAAAGAGATGAGGAATAGAAACACAATGCAACACAAAGGCAGCAACAAATATTAGCAAGCTTTGAGATACCAAGTGAGTCTGAGGAGCCCCTGAAATCAGAATACCTTTACTCCAGTGATTTAATTACTCTGCCAAGGATGAAAGGGGGAGTCTAGAAGATGATAAAGCAAAACTGAATGTCAAGATTCAGATTCAAATGCTATCTGGTGGCTTTTAGATGAGAAATTTTTTAAATTTATTTTTTAATTGACAGACAAAAATTGTGTATATTTATCTAGAAAATATTTTTACTTACTTTCTTAGTAATAAAGGATTATTAGTGATTATACTGGTAATTACATCTGTCTCTTTTATAGTGTTATTGTAGTCGTGACTAAAGTTATTGCCTTTTCAATATGCATACAGTTTGTTCTCAGTTTGTTTTTCACTTTCCCTTTTTTCCCCTGAAGTCCTGAGCAAAAGATCCACACAGTTGTGATTTTGAATGAATCTGTAAACATAATGATAAAAGCTAATACCTGTGACCCAGCTCTCATCCAAGCAGGTCTCTGAGTCTTACAGGGTAAGATCATCATCTAAAAAGCTTTTCCTAAAGAAACCACACATCTGCTAGGACAAGGAATTTGCTAATTCCAAGAGAAAACAGCACTCTGACATAGTATGTGTGTGGCACCCCCCTGCATACACATGTCTAACTATAGCAATTTAGGAGAAAAATCAGATTTTGCACACCAGTTGAAGTTATGCATTTTCACTATTGTAGGTGTTATGGTGGCATTGAAAATTATCATGTCAAAAGATTTCCAAATTTCCACATCCCAGATTTGAAAACCCCATGGTGTGTCATTGATGGCTACTTGTTTAATCTGGGCTCAGTCTATAAGCAAGAAGCCAAAATCATTATTAGCTTTCTTTACCTATTTGGGGAAAATAATAATCACAGCAACACATATTTCCCTTTAATATAGAATTTTTGCTCTAAAAGTTTTCATGGATAGTGTCAAGAAATGTCTTGACACACCACCCCTTGGCAGGTAGCGATGCTCCTTCCTAAAGGCAAGATTTCTGACTGGTATATCTTTAATAATCCGCATGTCGTTTTTTCAAAAAAGTGGCTAGTAAATGACATCTCAAAGACCTATTAGAACAGTTTTAGTTCATTTTATTAGAAATGGACAAGAAGTCAGAGACTATGCTTTAAACACAAAGATTATGCATTTTTAATTCTCTTTAAAATATGGTAAGTGCTCAGAGTTTTAAGGAATAAGGAGAAGGAATCGGTGCAGTGGAAGAAGAATGGAGGTTAGACCCAGGAATCCTGAGTCATATTCTGGTTGTTTACTAGCTAAATAACTTTGGTAATTTACCTAACCTCTCTGAGCCTCTTAAAAAATGAAGATAATAATATTTGCCTTGCTAGGTCATTGTGAGGATTAGGCATAATGACATTGCACATGGTAAGAACCCACTTAGCAGCTTGTTCTAACAGCAATAAGCAACATCCAGCATAGTGAATGGGAAGTAGTAGGTCCTTAATGAGTGAATAGCATTTTTGTTAGTTCATTTACAGTACGTAACTGATTATGATTATTGTTATTGTACCTGGTGGAAGTGCATCATGTTCTGATCAGGGTTTCCCCAATCAAAAGCTTGGAGCTGACCAGAATTAACAGCCTAAAATAAAATACAATAATGAACACATTAAAATGATATAAGAAAACAGTGTACATTTAAAGACAGCAAACAAGAAATATACAAACAAAATTGACATTATGTCCCACTCTTTAGGCATAACAGCTAAATTTCAATAAAGATTAATAAGCCAAAAAATAAACAATGATAAAAATTGGCACTAATTCACAGAACTGACACAATTTTCAATGAAATTTCTCAGACAGAAATGTCTTTAAGTGTTACAAAGTTATGTAGAAACATTTTTAAAAGATGCCGAATTGAATAATTCTTGAATATCTTGGCTTCGGGATTTTTATAATTTTTTTTTAAAAAGACACCAACTATATATTTCCTACATTAAAAAATTACTGCTATTATTATTAAACAACTTTATACCTTATTTTCCTGATATGGTCTAAGCTATTACGACTACATTCCCTATCCTTAAATATTTTTGTCACTATTGGAAGGAGTGTTCACCCCCTGAGCTCCCCCGGAGCCTCCCATTTGTGGGGCCCCACCATGCGCTGTGTTGTGAGTAACGTACTCATGGGCTGAGTGTCTGAGATACCGTGTGTGCCTGTTTTTGCATTTTGGTGTTTAAATGTAAAATATCAGAATAAGGACATTCATATACTTAGGATTTTCTTTTTCTGTTATTTCTATTATTTGCAACCTATGTTGGATTGAGGAGGCAACTTTTACATTTACCTCGAGCACCTCAGTATATTATTCTCAGACTACTCTGTCTTTTTAGCTTGAATTTCAGATATTTTTTCCCACTCATTGATTTAATTTTGATTTTTAGTTTAAAATATCCCCATCATGATATATATGTATAGAGGTAGCAGTCTGCTGCTGTTGAAATTCTGCAAGCTTTTAGCAATGGGAGGCAACAGAATGCACTAGCTAGGAACTTGGGCTCTAGCATCAAACGAACCTCATTTATATCCAGGCTTAACAGATTACTGAATCTGTGAGGCAAGGTGAGATATTTGTGAAATGAGAATGATAACTTTTTTTGTAGGATTGTGAAGATTATGGTAATGCCTAGAAAGCATGTAGCACCTAGTAATGCTCACAAATAGCTCTTTTTCCTAATATTACTACCATCATCATCATCACCCTTGCCTTAGCCATCTACATAACTTATGACCGAGTATTTTACCCCTACCCCTACTTATTTCTATCCTGAAAAGGACTTTCCATTGAAGTCAATGTGAGATGTATAAAGAATTGGCTATGACATTTGTACAGTAGGGATATCAATGCCTTTATGGAAAGATTGTTATGAAAATTCAATGAGACTGAATGAAATCAAATATATGAACAGCAAGAAGAACACATAGTACTTACTCAATAATTGTGAAATTAAATTTTTTTACCTGGGAGGCCAGGCCCATTAGAGGGGCTATCTGTCTCCTCACCAATAAGAGGCCCTACATCCTAAACATCTTTCTTCCCATGGGAACTTGAAGGCTTATCTCCTGAGGGTCAAACTCTTCAAAGCATTTCAGAAATCCTCAACCAGTATTTCAGGCTATCTAGAGTAGTGATTATCAACTTTAAAGCAGGGACTACATTTATTAGGGTGTAGGTTAAAATGCAAATTTCTAGGGCTTCTCAGATATATTAAATTTTGGGGAAGATTCCACCCCAACCACTACACACAGAATTATGTATA
This sequence comes from Propithecus coquereli, assembly GCF_000956105.1. NCBI lineage: Eukaryota > Metazoa > Chordata > Mammalia > Primates > Indriidae > Propithecus > Propithecus coquereli. Next base: position 4,346,704 of record NW_012152285.1, on the reverse strand, counting down.
TTTTGTTCACTTTCCAAAAGGGATTGACACTAAAGCCATTGGCCAAGAATACAGGCCAAGATTACACAATAAAAGAATGAAAACGCGCACGCGCGCGCGCGCACGCGCACACACACACACACACACACACACACACACACACACACACTCTCATACCTACTTGGCTTGGAAAAACCATACCAATGGAATTTGACTTATCTTTGGGCTTGCTGAATACTGAGCAATATGGTAAAACAAATAAAATTTTAACTGAGGGTAAAAACACAAACCATTAATTTATTTTAATCCCTCCCTGGCATTTAATTTTCTCTGAATAAAACATTATTTCTACATTCTGAAATGTCCACTGGAGGATGAACAGATCTTTCTGGAATAGGCTGTATCATTTTTTTAGAGTTGATGATTCCCCAAAAGAGAAATACAAGCTTTCCCTTGAAAAGGTAATTTAGAATAATCTAAGGATGAGAACTCAGATAGAATATTCAGGAACCAGGCTCAAGCCCAGACACAAAGGACAAGGAGAATAAAAAAGAGCGAACTAAATCAAAATGAGGAATTGATGCTAATTCCAAAAACATCTATGTGACAGTGGCAGGTGCCTGCAGAACCTTGCAGCGAGCTCTCTGGGAGCCCTTCCTGAGGATCTCGCAAGGGTACTTGCGCATCGAGCAGGAACAAGAAGCACGTACCTGAGCCCAATGCAGCATGTTCTGCACAGATGTTCCCGCAGAGTTCTGTGACAAATAAACATCCAAGCGACTCTGCAAAGAGATTATTTCTGATCTAGAGGCTAATGATATTAATATAAGCATACCACAAGTAGACATTTGAGAGAAATTTTAAAAATTTCTTCTTTTCCTTTTGTTCTCTTCTTTAAGCAAAAAACATCTACCATACCCTCTGAAGACATATTAATCAAAGAAGCTTGTCTTTAAGAAATTTTTTCTCCCCCAGCTCTGTTCTTCTGTCCTGAGCAGTGTCTTCATAAAGCCCACAGAAGGCATCTGGTCAAAGACAGAAAGAAATGCACCTTTTCCTTCAAGACTCACCTCGCATAGGTCCCAGAATATATGAGGTCCAGGAATAAAAGCCAAGTGACCTACCCCTTCACCCTGCGTTAGTCCCAAAGGACATTCAGAGAGCTGTTGGTCATAAGACCCTGAAAACAGATCTGGATGTTTCCTAATTTAAAATATGTGGGAAATACTCTATAGGGCTTTTTTTTTTTTTTTTTGAGACAGAGCCTCACTCTGTTGCCTGGGCTAGAGTGCCGTGGCGTCATCCTAGCTCACAGCAACCTCAAACTCCTGGGCTCAAGCAATGCTTCTGCCTCAGCCTCCCGAGTAGCTGGGACTACAGGCATGCACCACCATGCCTGGCTAATTTTTTCTTTCTATTTTTAGTAGAGACGGGGTCTCGCTCTTGCTCAGGCTGGTCTCTAACTCCTGAGCTCAAACAATCCGCCCGCCTCGGCCTCCCAGAGAGCTAGGATTACAGGTGTGAGCCACCGCGCCTGGCTTATAGGGCTCTTTTTGAAAGTTTCTGGGTCAGAAGCTATCCAGTCAGTATATTCATATTTCTTCTGGATCAAAAACCAAAACCCAACCAACCAAATAAAAAACAAAACAAAAGAACCCTCCACCTTATTTCTTTCATATTTTCAGTTGCATCTTTTTTATAAAAAGAGCATTTTTTTTTTTTTTTTTACCAAAGTGAGCATCAGAAACATCTTAGAGCTTTAAAAAAATATATACCTACTTATGAACTACGCAAACTTACTGAATAAAAAACAAAATCTCTAGGGTTGAGTTCTGGACATGTGCATTTTTTCAAATTCCATAAATGCTATTTATGCACCCCTGGTCATGCTTCACTAAAACAAATGTCCTTGAAGACGCCATACAATTTTATAATCCAGTCCTTAACAGTGAGACAAAAGGTGATACATATGGACAACTAGGGACCCAGTGGATAGTCAAGCGTGTTATTTTGTGAGTCTTTCTGTAGCAAACCCTTAGATCATGTCAAGAGGGTGCTTTGAAAATACCTTCTTTTACATTTGCTTGACAGTCTTTTTACTTAGCTCTTCCTACATGATTGATATGCTTTCATCTATGTGATATGCTTCCATCTAAGTGTCAGGTAAGCATAGTTTCCCTAGTAAAAGGAGAAAGTGAGAGAAGAATATGGAAAGGCAGTGGCCAAAGCACACTTTGCATTAAAAGCCTTTTATAAATCTTGCTTGAAACCAAGGAGAGTTGTAATCAGTGTTTTCCACTGAGAGAGTGTAGGCTCTGAGCAGAAGTCTGTGAGAGAGATGGAGACCACCGTCAGCTTGGTCCCATCTCTGGTTTCAAAAATATCTCCTGTCTAGCTGAGTGGTAAACAGTATCTTCCTCTCTTTTCCTCCCACTCTTCAGGTCAGCTAATGATAATTCGGAAAGGAAAGAATCCCAGTTAAGCTGGAAATGACTTGGCAAGAACCCCAACACTGATCCCTCCCAGTACCCCTCGAACAGGAAATCTGTAGCCGTGATTGAAGAGCCATCCCTCCCTTTATTCCTTTGGATTAAGAAGGTGGTTCACAAAATGCTTTCCAAATCACCTGTGAAAATGGAAAATTGGTAACAAATACAGAAGTCTGGACCCACTCCCTGAGATTCTAGTTCGGCAGGTCTGAGATAGGGTTTGGGCACAGCAAGATAAATTTCAAAACTATAGCCTTTATCTAGGTAAAGGGGTTTTCAGTGGTGGCATTTACTCAACAGCAAGAGTTGATGAGAATCGTTGGCAGAAAAGCCTTCTCAACTCCTCCTAAGAAAGCAGGTAGACCCTCAGCCCTGGTTGGAAGCCACGAACATACTAATTATATTCCAAAAGACAAAAAATAAACCTTGAAATGTGGTTTCCATGCAATCCAGAATAAACTCGCATTACCTCTGTGCAACAAAACAATTGTTTTCCAGACCCAGCTACTTATACATACCATGTTTAAGTTTTTCGGATCAAATCCACTCAGAGTAAATAGAAAGTTGCTGCAAATACGATGGAATAACTTCTGGTTGCACACTTTGGTGGCAATGTATTGCTTAAACAATGTATGTGAGTAGAACATTTTGTCACCAAACAATATCTGCAAAATCAGTTTGAAATATCATCAAATCTCATGGATGAGGCTATCAAGAGTGGAGAAAGAGTGGTAGTTTTAGACAAGTATTAGACAGGAAGTCATATCTGCTCCATATTGGTCCTTAGTAAAACCATGAGACTTGTTAAATTTTGGCTTTGTAATCCTCCCAACTCACCTCTTGATAGCTGTTCCCAACAAGCTTTAATTGGAATGTTTTTGGAATGCCCCCGAGAAACCAGCCCCCATAGGAAATTATTAAAGAGTAAAGCTTTGGAAAATATTTATTTTCTATTATCCTGAATTTTCACACCTATTAAGTGAGAAAATCAATAACCAATAGGTAGGACTGCTGTGAAAATAATAGGTCATGTTTTAAAACACCTAGGTACAGTTCCTCGCACCTAGTAAACTTTCAAAAAATGACTATTACTTAATTAAAATACTTACATAAATATTTTAATTAAATAATTAATTTAACTGTTATTGATATTAGTTCCTATTATAATTAGCGACTAATACAGACTTAATGAGCCCTTCCTTCCAGAATCTTTTAATGAATTCTTTCCAGAGGCAAAAGCTTAACCCAAAGAAATGCATCTTTACAAGTGGAATATCAGGGAAATGTTGCAAGTAAGTTGAAGTTACTTTTTGAACTTTAGGAACTTTTTAATTATAACATAAATCAATATCAAATCCCTATGTGTACAAGTCCAATCTTGCCTTTTCTTCCTAATAACTAGTTTTATAATCTTAGGATAATAAACTAGATATGACAGTGAAAAGACCACTTTTTTTTAATTTTAAAACTTTTTAAAACATCCATTTACAATAAAAACTGGCACACCTTTCTACACCTTTCTTCTGGAATCCTTTATTACCTGGCAATTACAACTAAAGAACAGTAATAACTAGCATTTATTTTTATTGTACTGTTTCACTATAAGATCTATACTATGTTTGGTGAACTAGATCAAGTAAATCCCTACTGGGCATAACTTGTTGAATTCTAAGTTTGAAATATGGTTATCTTGTATGGTCAAAGGTAATCTTTACTTAATGGAACACTTGATATCCCTTGAAATATTAATGGAATATATGAAATACCAGGACTTCATACTCCCCTTTCATGCCAAAGAGAGCGAAGGAGGCAAAGAGAGAGGAGGAGAGGAGGAAATGTAGGAGGAGGAAGAGGAGAAAGAATAAGAAGAAAGGAAAGGGAGGAGAAGGAGGGAAGAGAAGAGGAGAAGAGAGAAGAGAAGGGAAGGGAAGGGAAAGGAAAAGTAGGGAAGAGAAGAGAGAAGAGCCACAATATATTAAACTAATTCAAACCATACTTCTCAATTCTTTAGGCCTGGACAGTAATAATAAACCATTACACACATTATCTAATTCAGTCTGGCTTCTTCTTCATTTTGTCACAATCACTGGGACACTTGGATAATATACTAGATAATTTAACTCACCAAATTGAAATTCTTCATGACTGTCCATATGATTATTTAATAATAGTGGCAGCATGCATTCACAGAGTAAACTTATCTTTTAAAAGAATGCTGACATCTAGCCCATGTTTGCAAGTGTAACAACTTAAATAGATTGCTACACGAATAAATAATTGAAAAGAAAGGCAGGATCTGATTTTAATCAGTAAAAATTTTTATTTTTCATTTACTAATACTTTAGTCATCCACGCTTGGCAAGAAAAAAAAAAAATCCATGTGAAAGGAAATAGCCAGTTCGTAGAAGTAATGCACCATGCAAATATGATGTGAGGAAAGAGGTGACATCTGCTATGATGGGCCCTGTTCTCTTCCGTACCTGTAGTCAGCTTTCCCAAATACAGAGTAAGTTAGCATGGCATTCTCTGACTTCACTCCACCTCCATATCCATGCACGAGCAACTCAGCAAAATGACCATGCATTTATTGAAGGATAAATAATTTCTCCTTCATCCTAACTTAAAAGAGAGGATAGTAATGCACACCAGCCAGCCATACAGCACCCTCTTACAGGATAGCAAACATGCTAATTGTAGATGTAATTCCAAGTTGGTTCTGGAGGGGGCATGTTTGTCACATAACATCAGGGAGATGTTCTTATGGTAGTTCATTTGATATCTTTATGAGAGTTATTAATAAAAAAAATGGCACCCCTCTTTCTGGAGACATGGCCCCATGCCAGGGCATATGGCTTGCTGGGCACATGGCTTGCCAGACACAGCATGGGCTGGATTTCAGTCCTCAACAGCCCACTCAACTGAGCACCCTTGTGTACTGACTTCTTCAGGTTGGCATTGACAAAACAGGGAAACCATCACATATAAAAACAACCACTGACCATGGGTTGCCCAGTCAAATCTATGTTCAATTTCTGGCTCTGCCCCCCATTAGCTGGGTGATTTGGAACAGGGTGCTTACCCTCTCTGAGCCTCAGGTTTTTCTTTTAAGAAGAGACGGTACTGCAGAGATGTGTAAAGAGCAAAGGATCAAGGCAAATTACAGGTCAGAAAGAAAGTAGAGACACAAGAACAGAAAGGCATAAATTTCCAGGGGCACAACGGGAGGTTGGGAGGGGGGAATGGATGAATGAATCTCCCAACTTGACAAATTCTATTCATTTTATAAATGTGGAAACTGAGGCTTAGAATGGTTAAATAACTTGCCCAAGGTCACAAAGGGCAGGAAGGTGAATCCAATTCTGTCTGACTCATCTTTTCACTTTATGCTCAATTCAGCTGACATAATTGAGTTGAATTTAATAGAAATGAAGGAGCAACTGAAAGAACTGATGGTATCAAGAAAAGAAAGATGCTAATTAGAGAGAAAACGGGTTGTCTCAGTCCAGGAGCTTTCCCATGTAAAAGGAGGCCATTCTCGAGCATGCCTGAGACTATCTGGCTGATAGGAGAGGAGAGGAGAAACAAAACCCTCCCCTCTGAAAGTTTAAACCATACCTAAAATGTTGTCTATCATTTCATTGTCGACTCTCACAGATTTTATCTTCTTTTTGCACAGCTCTTGTTCAGATCCCCAGCATCTATCTGCTGATATGTAATGATAATCCCATAACCATTCTCCTAGGCTTTCACTCTTCTTCATGTCCTTTATTCCCATCCACTTACATTTAGTTTCCCAGAGAAACTTTCTAAAAAGGAGCATTGTGCATGTCACTCCTCTGTGCAAATACTTCTCATGGTCACCCATTACCTGTGGAATAAATTCTAAACTCATTAGCTTGGCAATCAAGCCCTTTCAGACTCTACCCCTACACTTCCAATATTATTTCCCATATTCTCCTTCACAGATTTCAAGTCCTAGTAAAGTCAATTACATGTGGTTTCTATGGCCTGAGCTTCACCATGCCAACATTGCTCAGGTTTGTCTCATTTCCAAAAGCCTTTCTACGCCACTCTGTATATGGAAATCCTATCCTTAAGCCCAAACTCAAATGCCATCTTAGCCAAAAAGTCTTCTGTGATTTTCATTTTTCTATGAGTTTGCCTAGCAATTTCTTTGCTCTATCATTATAATACCAGAATCTCTATTAGAAATCAGTGGGTCACCCCTGGTAGTTATAGTTTAGAAAAGACAATCTTTCTAAAATTACAAATTTGATCAAATCATGTTTCCATCTAATATTCTTCATTAGTTTCCTATCAATAACAGAACAAAGTCTAAACTTCTTAATGTGAAATATCTGCCTTCCACTGTCCCCTACTCTCTCCTTATTGAATCTCCTCCTACTCTCACATACACCCTGATTTTCAGTCATACCAATCGGCTGACAAGTCTCCTTATAGACAGCTGCATCCTGATGCCAGGGTTTTGAAATAGTAGCTCTTAGATATCTTTTGGCTGAATTGACTTAAACTGTAACACATCCCACACGTTGGAGTATATGGGAGGGTGTGTTCTACATACGTTGGAGTATGTAGAAGTTTGAAGCAGAGCTGTGCAAATTGAGGGGAATGGAAAGATCTCAGCATCCCGAAATATCTCTTAACTGTGTGGGAATGTGTAAATAATTTAGCAAAATGTCCAGTGTTGTTTACCCAATATTGTGGGACCAGACCAGACTGAAATCTCAATGGTGTAAGAGGACCAAGTACTAACACAGCAAGGTGAGCATTTTCTGTCTTATTCAGGTAGTTTTTCTCTGCTACCTGTGTTTCTGAGTTATAGAGATATGCACTTGAATTACTATAGGCTAAGTTTCTTAGCTCTCGACAAACAGAATCTTCTGCATATCTTCTGGCTTCTGTAAGAATTGTTTCATCTTCATCTGCTCCCATTGAAATCAATGAACAGTACAATGACCATCATGGGAGGTGATTAACAGGGAAGAAGCCCATGTTAAATAAAGTGCAACCAGAAAACACACTAACCCATGACACCAATTCACCTGGACTAGATAAATAATCAGACTAGTTAGCTATCAGCTAGAGGAGATTATGGGGCCTAGAACATGTCCTAGGTTTGGGGGAACAGCATGTGAAATGATGGGAAATGAAACAAGTTTGGGCACTTAGTGACGAGGGAGGGTGTGTTCTATGAAAATAATGATGGCAAAAACAATTGCTCATGTTTATTAAAGGCTTGTAATGTGCAAGGCCTGGTTTTGAAGGATTTGCTAAATTAACTCACTTAATCCTCACAGTAGCCCTATAAACAGAGACTATTGTTATTCCCACATTACAGATGAAGAGTGTTTAAGATTTTGACCAAATTTATCCAGCTAGCAAATCACAGACACAGGATTCAAACCTATGCCGTCTGGCTTCATGCTATGAACCCAACTACTATGCTATGCTGCCCCTGAAAAATTAGGGTTCACCCAAGAGGATTTAACCTACTAAATCCAACATATCAATCAAATCGTTCTTGCCTGAGCTGTGCTTGAGGGATGACATAGAAGAGAAGCTTCTACACATAGAAGAAGACAATAGGGTAGATTGGCATCAGAGTGATCTCCCTGAATCCTGCTAATAAGATTGTGCAATATCAATAGACCTACATGGATACCTTGAACACTTACTATATTTTCAGAAGTTCATAAAATATCCTTTCCTTCTCCTGAAATCCATGCAAATAGAGCTACTTTTAGTTATTTCAGATTTAAACTTGGGAAGTCACATACCTTGACTAGTGGCCTGGAAAGAGTTGCTAATTTTTTCATAGGACTTTTGGTGTATTTTACTGTGACAACTGGAGCCAGTGCAAAAAATATCTTAATCCTTTTAGCCAGCTCTGGATTTGTAGAGAATGCTATGAAAGCTGAAAGGTAAGAAGATATTTGTTCATAGTTTTAAAACATTTATTCATTTTAAGTGATAGAAAAAGTAGCCATATTAAAAATAAAACAAAGAAAACCCCACAAAAAACAACTAAGAGTTATTACCATTTGTACAGAAGAATTTCTAAATTTCTCAAGGGTGAAATGGGTTAATTCAGAATAAATTGAGTTTTTTGTCCCTGAGGAATGCAAGTCTACTTATAGAGAGTATTTAAGAGAGGTTTTAAACATCGAGTGTGGAGCATGTCTAGGAAAACTCCAAGGGTTATATTTTAGCTTGATCATACTCTTCGATATCAGACAAAACTGGGCTATAATTTTGTCTTCCCATTTGCTAGCTGTGTGAAAACTTGGGCAAGTTATTGCCCCTGTGTGAGTCTCAGTCTTCTCAATCTGTAAACGTGGATAATAAAATCTTTATAGGATGATTCTTATAAAGGTTAAGTTCATATAAATTTACCTATATAACCTTCATTAACTATATACAATGTAAGAGTTACTTTGCCCTGTCTCCATTAGAAAGGATTCCTCAATTCAGCCATTTGTAAAGTGTGGATGAAAATGGTTTCTGATGTTTGCAGTTTCCAATGAGCGAATGGATGTAAGATACATGATACAATACAGATATACAAAGATCTACTTTCCACCAGAAACCTGAGTAGGATTAAGTTATAGAAAAGAGACTGGTGGAAATCCTGTTGGTATTGTTGAGGCCTCTAGGCAAAGGAAGAACAGTGAGGGGACGAGGGGCCTCATGGCACTGCCAACACGGTCCTCCCTACAACTTGCCTACCCCAGCGCTTCTCAGGCAACTTAACGTCACACTGCTTGCTGCACGTGATTATTGAATTTTGTAATTCTCTGCTTTTTTTTTTGGTGTCTCTCAGTAGACTGAGATCTTCAAGGGAAGTTTGGATACCACATGTGTCTCTGCTTCCCCAGCATCTAACCCAGTGTCTGACAAATGTTTTTTCAGGTACGCAAGTGAATAAATGCATAATTTTCTTTCTTTCAGGCTTATTTATCAGCCTCCAAATTCAGTAACAGGGAAAGATTCCCTGTTGTCATCTTGTTTTATTTACTCTTCAGAAACCAGTAAGAGGAAATGATTTCCCAAGTCAATTCTCCAAACTAGAGACTATACAGACAGAAGATACACTGACCCCTTCCATGGATATGGAAGAAGAACCCTAGACATTCTCTGATCACATCTCCCCCAAACACACCTATGGTGGTGCCTTGGGAGTGACCCACATAGTAGAGTTGCTCCTGTCCAGTTTTCTGTAGGATGAAATTGATTGTTGCTGGAAGGTCATATTTAGCCATCTCATCCAAACTGCCAAAGAGAAGAAACAATAAAATTGGAAAGGACGTGTCATTGTTAGGTCAGGAATATTTAAACACATACATTGCAGACATAAATATTTGTTTTTGTTAAATATAAGACTAGAGTCAATATATGATATTATACATCTGTGAAGCTTTTGAAGATGTAAGAGTCAACATTTTTAAGAAACTGGGAACAGCAAAATCTGATTTGTTAAGAACTGCTGATTTATTTAGTATAAGGATAGTCATATTTCACTTAATTCCATAGTAGGTTTACCAAACTTCTCTGAAAAGGGCAATTACTTAGAATGCTTATCTTAAAAACAAAATAAAACAAAAAAACTAAAAGAAAAACAACCAGAATAATAAAGCAAACAGATTTGCCAACCTCGACCCAGACTAACTGAATCAGAATTTCCGGGGAAGAGGCCTGATAATCTTCATATTTATCAATGGCCTCAGGTGCTTCTGATACTGTGTTTGGTTTAGGAAATCCTCATCCAAGGGAATCATCTTGTCATTTGCGATGGTGCAGTGACACAATTGCACTGGGGTATGTAAATAGGAAATGCTAAATGGCTTTCAAAAAGAAGACTGGCAATGAGGCCAAGGAACAAAGGGCTTTCATGACCTCCAAGGCATGGTTCTTATCTCCTAGGCAAGTGCATGGGCTTGTCCCTGTGACCAGGCAGGCCTGGCTCCTGAAGCAGATGGCTCTCCCAGGGGCTGCTGCTGGCAACATTGCGTTTAGTCATTCTGTGATCAGGCTTTCTCCTTTGTTCCCCCAGGACACACACACACACACACACACACACACACATACACATACAAGCACACCCCCCCCCAGAAAGGAAGCGTGGATTTTTGAACAAACTAGCAGTGCAATAATAAGGGCATTTCATCAGAGCCTGTGAAGAAAGCCTGGGTAGAGCAAGAAAGATTTGCTTCCTTCTTGTGGATTCCATTGGGTGCATTTGGACAGAGAGGGAAAATCCAACAGATATCCATGCATATAAATGAGCAAAGTACACACTTTATTCATTAGTAGCTGTCTCCTTACCTGAAGGCCCAGTATTCTGGTGATGCAGGTGACAATGTCAAGTGTTTCCTGGACCAGGTGTTTCCTCGGCTGTTCCCCAACCACACATCATAACCAGTATCTGCCAGAAGAAAAGCCAAGCTGTTGTTGGGCAGGTTGGAAATCCAGTTACTGGCAGATGCAATTAAGCCATGCTGCAAATACACAACAGGCTTTGAAGCTGCAAAACACAGGCAATAAGAATTTCATGTTTGAACTTCTTCAGTGTCTATAAAAAAATCTGTTTCCCGAATTCCTACAGTATAGAAGAGAGGTTAGGAGATGAAATTTGGTGCCAGGCAAACCTGGGATTTAGTCCTTTCCAAGCTACTTACTTGGACAAGTTATTTATTTTCTCCATGTCTTCTTTCTCATTTGTAAAGGGTTATATATAATGTATTGTGTTACATAGGTGCTGGAGTCAGATTGCCTTCATTCAAAATCCATTCTGATATGTATTAACTTCTTTCCTTTGTGCCTCAGTTAACCTATCTGTATAGTGGAAAATAATAAACGCTATCTCATAGGGTAGTTATGAGAATTCAACCAGAATTAAAATATGTAAAAGACTTTCAAGCACAATAAATATTAACTCTATTACTATTATTCATATTAATAGCATTGTAATTTTCAAGAAGCATCTAATTACAAAACCTGAAGGTTTTCCGAAAATAAAAATGCCATTTGTTAAATGTTTATTGAATGTCAGATTCGATATGCTAAATCTATGCTAGATTTTATAGGCACTGCTTCGTTTCATTAGAATTGTTAGAGAGCAAAAACCAAGGTTGTAAGTAGAATTTTACACAATGTAAAATTGTTAATTTAATATAAAAATCCTAATCGCAGTGTAGACTTGGAACATTTTAACTAAGAAAGAAAAAAAAAGGAAGGAAATGTGAAAGTGGTGTTGAAAAAGAGAGGAGAGAGAAGTGGCTAGGCTTTTCTTCTTTTCTTTTTTGTTAATGGTTTGTGATGCTGTGTTGGTACCTCAGACTCTACCTCAGGTCACTTTTGGGCTAGACTGGCTTCCTGAGAGCGGGTGGGCTAGACTGGACTCTCAGACAGGCTTCAGCCATCTGCAAGCAAGGAACTAAGAGTCTATGTCCATTTATCCATCTTTTGGAGAAAAGGGAAAGAAGAGGTATTACTAACTCTGCCGAAGTTAAGTACCACCAAACAGCAGTCATGGCCTATAGCCTCTCTCTGATTCGAGCCCTGAGAATGTTCCATCTCTTGCATTTTAGCAGCTATATGGCAGAAATGATAAGAGAAAAGTTTGGGGAGACTTAAAAGCTCTCTTGAATATTAACAAAGGTAACAGAGGTATATTGGGAAATCATTGGCTCTGTAGCTGGCAACACCATTACATCTCCCTCTCTTTTGAAAAATGTAGGTTTTTCTTTAAATAGTTAATCCTCTGATAGCAAGATGTTTTGTTAGCCAACATGTAAAAGAATAAAAGGAGCTAAGAAGTGAGAGAAGAAAGTAAATGGTTTCTGCCAAATGAATCGCTCTTTTATTCTACAGATAGCAAGCTGCATTGTAGGGAGCTAAAATTGGCTCTTTAATGAAGTTTAAGCACAGAACTAATAGGAATACATGCACACACGGTGTTCCAAAGGTCACCATAGATAGGGAAAATGAGAAATTGTAGCTAAATCTACCTTTATTTACAAAATATCTATTCCAAAATTTTACAAAATTTTTCCTTTGTATGGAAACTTTTGGGACTCCCTGTATATATTTTTTGGCAGAGCTAGCTGAGGCTTTATTTTGGAAAAACAATTGAATCGGTTTTTAGTTGGGGACATGGGCAAGAGGGGGTACCCCAGGCAGTAAACTCCCCTCGAGGGTGGGCTGAGGGTTGGGGCTGAGCATCAGTGGGTTTCCTGTTCCCCAGGCTCCCCTGCACAGCTGCGTCCCGCCAGGCTCCGGGGCAGCCACTGGAGGGGGTAGTCTGGGAGGAGGTGCAGTGGCCGTTCACTTGGGCGGGACCTTAGAGGAGTCAGACACCAGCTTCCCATCACGCGTCTTGATCTTCACAACCACAGCCTTGGAGGAGCTGGTGCGGCTGGAGGAGTGGAGCCCCCGCCAGAACCAAACGGATACTCATGTTGGGCATCCCGGACTCCAGCTGGCTCTCCTCGCCCTCCAGCAGCTTCCTGTAGGTGGCGATCTCTACATCCACGGCCAGCCTGACGTTCGTCAGCTCCTGGTACGTCATGCTCCGCCCCCTTGAGGTGGCCTCCGGCCCGCCAGCTCGGCTTTGGTGGCCTTAGGGGCCAGCTTCCCACGCTACTTGGCATCCCTCTGGCCTTTGAGGCCCTCGATCCTCTCCTGGAGCCAGCTGACGATGGGTTCGTCTTGGAGATCTCCGTCTTCGTGCATCGCAGGTCGTCGTGATGCTTCCCAGGCACAGTCTGCAGCTCCTCATATTGGCTCGGTATTGCTCTCAGCCTCCGCCCACCTTGGATCTCCTGGTACTGGGCGCGGTCCTCAGCAATGATGCCATCCGTGTCCAGGGAGCGGCTGTTGTCCACAGACAAGACCACAGATGTGTCCGAGATCTGGGACTGCAGCTCACGGATCTCCTCTTCATACAGCTGCTTGAGGAAGCTGATCTCATCGGTCAGCCCTTCTTGAGGAGACTCCAGCTCTGTCTTGTTCATGCAGGCTTCATCCACATCCTTTTCGACAAGGACACATCCATTCTGCATCTCTGCATGCTGATTGATCTTTGTCTTTGTTCTTATTCCGGAAGTCTTCCGCCAGCCCCTGCACGTTGCCAAGCTCCACTGCCAGCTTCAGCTTCTCCTGGCCCGTGTGTCCAGCTGCTGCTGAAGGTTGTGGATGCAGCTCTTGAACACATTTCCCACGTTGCTCCATGCTGTCTTCTGCTGCTGCAGGAGGCTCCGCTTGGTCTCTGCATCTTGTTCCGCTGCTCGAGGAACTGCACCTTGTCGATGAAGGAGGAAAATCTGCTGTTGAGTGTCTTAATCTGTTCCTTTTCCTGGGTGGCACACCCTGGATGTTGGGGTCCACCTCCAGCTTAAGGGGGCTTAGCAGGTTCTGGTTCACCATGACTGCAGTGATGCTCCCCATATCACCAGCTCTGGCATAGCCTCCTCCCAGACCCATGCTGGTGCCCAGCCCACCGCAGAAGCTGCTGCTGCTGCCCATCTGGGAGAAGCTCGAGGAGCTGATGTGGGCACCAAGTACCCCTGTGTATGAGCAACTACCGAAGGCCCAGGGGGTCAGAGGTGGACACCTTGTATGACTAGGGGTTACCCTGATGGACATATTGATGCTGAAGTGGAGGCAGGCCAGCCCAACTGGACAGAGATTTGAGAAGGAGCTGAGAAGCTGCCTCTAGGTGGGCACTACTAGAGTCATATTTACTTTAAAAAAAATAAAATCACACTGACTTGGGTGGAGAAGTGACTACAGTAGATTAATACCCATTTGAAGGTACTATAGTAGTTGAAGAAATTAGGTCCAAACCTGAATTTGAGGGATGTTGAAGCTGAGAGAGGTTTTCAGATTAAAGAGAAATTTAGAAGGCAAAATTGATAGATGTTGGTGATTGGCACATGTAGGAGGTGAGGGAAAAGATGTGCCCAGAATGACTCCTAGGTTTCTGGTATTCAAAACTAGACAGTGGTATCGCTAGAGTAAGAACATGTTATATGTTTTGTGTTTGTTTGGAAGGAGGACAAAATCAAAAAGCAAAGGGGAGACCAAATAAACAGTGTATATCAAAATGATTTAAAACTTCAAAGAATTATATAAATTAAACAGAGGAGGGTAGAGCAAGCTGGTCGAATAGAAACCTCCAGCGATTGTCCCTCTGCATGAACACCAAATTCAACAACTATCCACACAAACAAGCACCTTCAGAAGAACCAAAAATCAGCTGAGCGATCATACTACCTGGTTTTAACAGTATATCAAAGAAAGAGGTACTGAAGAGAGCAGAAAAGACAGTCTTGCATTGCCTACGCCACCCTTCCTCCATCTCCTGGCAGTGCTGGGCCAGATCTGGAGTGGAGAGAGAATCTGTGTGCCTGGGGGAGGGAGAGTGAAGTAATTGTGGGGCTTTGCATTGAAACTCAGGGTTGCTCTGGCACAGGGGAACACAGCACAGGGTGGAATTCTGCTGGTGCCCACAGAGAGAGCATTTTGATCAGCCTGACCAGAGGAAAATCCTCCACCCAGAAACCCAAGTTCTGGCTAGCTCTATTACCAGTTGACAAAAAGCAGCCTGGGGCCTGAATTTTAATTCATAAGGCAATCAGGCCACAAAGGCTGCAGTCCCTGTGCAATTCCTGTGCTGTGCTGGCTCAGAGCCAGTGAACTTGGGGTGCACATGACCCAGTGAGACACTAGCAGTGATGGCCAAGCCAGTGCCTGTTCTTACCCCCTCCCTGCAACTAGAGGCAGTGCAGCTCAAGGAGTCTTCTTCTACTGGGGAAAGGAAAGGGGAAAGTTCAGAGGACTTTGTTTGGTAACTTGGGTACCAGCTCAGCCACAGTAAAATAAAGCACCAAGCAGACACCTGAAGTCCCTGAGTCCAGGCCTTAGTACTTGGAAAGCATTTCTGGACCCACCCTGGACCAAAAGGAAATATGTTGTTCTGAAGGGAAGAACCCAATCTTAGCAGGATTCACCACCTGCTGACTAAAGAGCCTTTAGGCTTTGAATACAAATCAAAAGTAGCCAGGCAGTCATCACCATCGGCTTTGGGCAAGACCGGGCTGGGCTTCCAGTATGACCTGGCACTGGTAGCCATAAGGAAGTGCCCATGTCACTCCTTCCCCAATTCCAGCAGCCCAGCACAGAGAATGAGTGAAGAGAGTGAGAGTCTTTGCCTGGAAATCCAGGTAATTCTCCCATATCTTACCCAAGCCCTCCAAGGGTTTGCAAGAGTCATTGCCAGGCTTAGACCATCCCCAATGCTGATATGGCTATAGTGACCAAAGACTTACACCACAACACTCAATTCCATCTGAATACCTGGAAAACTTTCTCAATAAAGACAGGTTCAAACAAGCCCAGACTGTGAAGATTAAAATAAATGCCTAACTCTTCAATGCCAAGACATTGATGAATATCCACAACCATCAAGAACATCCAGGAAGACACGACCTCATCAAACAAACTAAATAAGATACCAGTGACCAATCCTGGAGTGATGGAGATATGTGACCTTTCAGACATAGAATTCAAAATAGCTGTCTTGAAGAAACTCATTGAACTTCAAGACAACACATAGAAGGAATTCAGAAGCCTATCAGAGGAATTTAACAGAGGGATTGAAATTAAAAAAAAAAAAAACAAGCAGAAATTCTAGAACTTAAGAATTTAATTGACAAACTGAGAAATGCATCAGAGTCTCTTGACAGCAGAATTAACCAAGTAGAAGAAAGAATCAGTGAGCTTGAAGACAGCCTATTTGAAAATACAGTTAGAAGAGAAAAAAGAATAAAAAAGAATGAAGCATACCTACAAGATCTAGAAAATAAGCTCAAAAGCTAAGGGCAAGTCTAAGAGTTATTGACCTTAAAGAGGAGGTCGAGAAAGAGATTGAGATAAAAAGTTTATTCAAAGAAATAATATCAGAGAACTTTCCAAACCTAGAGAAAGATGTCATCATTCAGGTAGAAGAATGTCATAGAACACCAAGTAGATTTAATCCAAATAAGACTACCTCAAGGCATTTAATAATCAAGCTCCCAAAGGTCACAGATAAAGAAAACTTCCTAAGGGAAGCAAGAAAAAAGAAAAAAAAAACCTATAAAGGATCTCCAATAATCTGGCAGCAGACTTCTCAGTGGAAAACTATGAGCCAGGGGAGAGTGGCATGACATATTAAAAGTGCTGAAGGAAAAAACCCTAGACTATTATATCCTGCAAAAATATTCTTCAGACATGAAGGAGAAATAAAGATTTTCCCAGACAAAACAAAAGCTGAGAGATTCCATCAACACCAGATCTGTCCTACAAGAAATGCTAAAAGAAGTTCTTCAACCTAAGAGAAAAAAATGTTAATGAACAATAAGAAATCATCTCAAAGTATACAACTAATGACAACAGTAAGTACTCAAATACACAAAATGCTGTTGTTGTAATTGCAGTGCATAAACCACTTATATTGAGTAGGAAGCCTCGAAGACAAACCTATCAAAAATATCTACAACAATTTTTTTGAAAGATAGATATCATAAAAAGATATGGATAAAAACAACAAAAAGTTAAAAAGCGGAAGTGGGTGGGGTGGAGTTAAACTGAGAATTTCTGTCACATTTCTCTTTGCTCGTTTGTTTATTAGTAGAGTTGTTATATGCTTAAAATAATTTGTTGTAAAATGTTTTTTGCAAACCTCATGGTAACCTCAAATCAAAAAACCTACAACAGATACACGAAAAACAAAAAGCAAGAAATTAAAACATACTAATAGAAAAAAAATCACTTTTAACAAAGACAGAAAAGAAGAAAGAGAGGACCACAAAACAACTAGAAATAAAATATTAACATGACAGTAGTAAGTCCTTACCTATCAATAATAACATTGAATGTGAATGAACTAAACTCTCTAATCAAAAGACATAGAGTGGCTTAATGGATAAAAAACACAAAAGAAGACATGAAAGAAGGAAGGAAGGAAAGAAGGGAGGAAGGGAGGATCACAAACAACTAGAAATCAAATATTAACATGACAGTAGTAAGTCCTTACCTATCAATAATAACATTGAATGTGAATGAACTAAACTCTCTAATCAAAAGACATAGAGTAGCTTAATGGATAAAAAACAAGAGTCAACCATATGTTGTCTGCAAGAGACACACTTCACCTATAAAGACACATACAGACACATAAAGGGATGGAAAAAGATATTCCAAAGATATTCCATGTAAATGGAAACCAAAAAAGAGCAGGAGTAGGTATACTTCTATTAGTTAAAATAGATTTCAAGACAAAAACTGTAAAAAGAGACAATGAAGGTCATTATATAGTGATAAATGGGTCAATTCAACAAGAGGATATAACAATCTAAATACATATGCACCCAACACTGGAGCACCCAGCTATATAGCAAATATTATCAGAGCTAAAGAGAGATGTAGACCCCAATACAATAATCACTGGCAACCTCAACATTCCACTTTCAATATTGGACAGATCATCCAGGCAGAAAATCAACAGAGAAAAGTTGGACTTAACCTGCACAATAAACCAAATGGACCTAGTATATACTTACAGAACATTTCAGCCAACAGCTGCAGAATATGCATTCTTCTCCTCTGCTCATGGATCATTCTCAAGTATAGACAATATGTTAGACCACAAGAAGTCTTAAAAAATTAAAAAAAAAATTGAAATCTTGCTAAGTATTTTCTCTGACCACAATCGAATAAAGCCAGAAGCCAATAATAAGGGAAACATGGGAATATATACAAATACATGGAAATTAAACAGCATACTCCTGAATGACCAGTAGGTCAATAAAGAGATTAAGAAGGAAATTAGAAAATGTCTCAAAACAAATGAAAATGAAAATACAACATACCAAAACCTATAGGATACAGTAAAAGAAGTAATAAGAGGAAAATTTATAGCAATGCCTATATCAAAAAAATAGAAAAGCTTCAAATTAAAAACCTAATCTCGCATCTCAAAGAACTAGAAAAACAAGAGCAAACCAAACCCAACATTAGTAGAAGACAGGAAATAAAAATCAGAGCAGCAATAAATGAAATTGAAACAAAAAAATACAAAAGATCAATGAAACAAAAAGCTGGTTTTTTTAAAAGATAAACAAAATTCATACACCTTTAGCCAGACTAAGAAAAAAAGAAAGAAAATTCAAATAAATAAAATCAGAGATGAAAAAGGAGACACAATAACTGATACTGCAGAAATCCAAAGGCTCATTACAGACTACTTTGACCAACATAGCCAATAAATTGGAAAACCTAGAAGAGATGGATAAATTGCTAGACATCTACAACCTACCAAGATTGAACCAGTTAGAAATGCAAAACCTGAATAAACCAATAATAAGTAATAAGACAGAAGTAGTAATAAAAAGTCTCCCATCAAATAAAAGCCCAGGACCTGATGCCCTCACTGCTGGATTCTACAAGGCATTCAAAGAAGAACTAATTCCAATCCTACTTAAACTATTCCAAAAAACTGAGGAGGATGGAATACTCCCAAACTCATTCTATGAGGCCTATATCACCCTGATACCAAAACCAAAGACACAACAACAAAAAAAGAAAACAGTAGGCCAATATCTCTGATAAACGTAGATGCAAAAATCCTCAAAAAATACTAGCAAACCAAATTTAACAAAACATTAAAATATTATTCATCATAATCAAGTAGGCTTTATCCCAGGGATGCAAGGATGGTATGACATATGTAAATCAATCAATGTGATACATCATATTAACAGAATGAAAGACAAAAACCATATGATCATTTTGAGTTATGCTGAAAAAGCATTCAATTAAATTCAACAGCCCTTCATGACAAAAATTATCAAAAAACTGGATATAGAAGGAACTAACCTCAACATAATAAAAATCATATATGACAGATCCACAGTAAGTATCATACTGAATGGGGAAAAACTGAAAGTCTTTCCTCTAAGATCTTGAATGAGACAAGGATGCCAACTTTCACCACTGTTATTCAACGTTGTACTGAAAGTTCTAGCTAGAGCAATCAGACAAGAGAAAGAAATAAAGAGCACACAAATTGTAAAGGAAGAGGTCAAATTATCCTTGCTTGTAGATGATATGATCTTATATTTAGAGAAATATAAAGGTACCACAAAAAAACCTATTAGAACAAATAAAGAAATTCAGTAAATTTGTAGGAAACAAAAACAATACATAAAAGTCACTAACATTTCTATCTGCCAATAGCTAATGATCTGAAAAAGAAACCAAGAAAGTAATACCATTTATGATAGCTACAAATAAGATAAAATACTTAAGAATAAACTTAACCAAAGAAATGAAGGATCTCTATAATAGAAACTATAAAACATTGAGGAAAGAAATTGAAGAGGACACACAAAAAAATGGAAAGACATTCCATGCTCAGGGATTGAAAAAATCAATATTGTTAAAATGTCCATAACTACCCAAAGTAATCTACAGATTCAATGCAATCTCCATCAAAATATTAATGACATTCTTCACAGAAATAGAAAAAAATTTGTGAAATTTATATGGCACCACAAAAGACCCAGAACAGCCAAAGCCATCCTGAACAAAAAAAAACAAGACTGGAGAAATTATCTGACTTCAAATTATACTACAGAGCTGTAGTAACCAAAACAGCACAGTGCTGGCATAAAAGCAGACACATAGACGACTGGAACAGAATAGAGAATCCAGTAATAAATCCATACAACTATAGTGACAAAGGTGCCAAGAACATACAGTGGGGAAAGGACAGTCTCTTCAATTAACGGTGCTGGGAAAAGTGGATATTGGTATGCAGAAGAATGAAACTAGACCCTTATCTCTTGCCATATAAAAAAATCAAATCAAAATGGATTAAAAAATTAAATATAAGACCTAAAACTATGAAACTACTGAAAGAAAACATTGGGGAAATGCTTCAGGATATTGATCTGGGCGAGAACTTCTTGAGTAATATGCTCAAAGCACAGGTAATCAAAACAAAATTGGACAAATGGGATCACATCAAGCTAAAAAGTATGCACAACAAAGGAAACAATCAACAAAGGGAAGAGACAACCCATAGAATGGGAGAAAATATTTGCAAACTACCCATCTGACAAGGGACTAGTAACTAGAATATTTAAGGATCCCCAACAATTCAATAGGAAAAAAATCAAATAATCAGATTTAAAAATGGGCAAAGGATCCGAATAGACATTTAAGAAGACATACAAATGGCCAACAGGTATATGAAAAAAATGCTCAACATCATTAGTCATCAAAGAAATGGAAATCGAAACTACACTGAGATATCATATCACCTCAGTTACAATGCCTTTTATCAAAAAGGCAGGCAATAATGAGTGTTGGCAAGGATATGGAGAAAGGGAAACCCTCGTGCCTTGTTGGTGGGAATGTAAATTAGTACAACTACTATGGAGAACAGTATGGAGGTTCCTCAAAAAACTGGAAATAGAACTACCATATGATCCAGTAATTCTATTGTTGGGTATATGACCAGGTCTGTCCAGAAAGCATCCAGACATTGTTAATGTAATGAGAACAGTTTGCATGACATCAGTGTAACCTGGCAGCCAAGGAGAGTGGACTGGAATGCACGTGTGTGAGCAATGACAACTTCACTGTACTAGTCAGTGGGGTGCTAGATGCCGTTGACTGAGCAAGTGTACTGTGTGGCTGTCGCATTCAAAATGATTGAGTGAGTAGACCAACCAATCTGCATCAAATTTTGTGTTAAGTTTAAACATTCCTCTGCGGAAACTATTAGGATGATTCAGAAGGCTTTCAGGGACAATGCAATGAGTGCAGCACAAGTAAAAGCATGGCACAAATGCTTCAAAGATGGTCGAGAATCTGTTGAAAGTGATCCACGTTCTGGAAGGCCTGCAACAAGCAGAACATCTAAGAATGTTGAACGTGTAAGGGGTGCAATCAACAAAGATCAGTGACTGACAGTGCGAGAACTAGAAGCTGATCGAGGGATTCCAAAAACTACTGTGTCCAAGATTTTGATGCAGGATCTTGACATACAATGTGTCATGGCAAAATGCATTCTGTGGCTTCTGCTACCAGAGCACAAGGGACATTGTGCTGCATTTGTTAATGACTTACTTTAAACCACTACCAATGAACCAGATTTCCTCAAGAAGGTCATAATTGGAAATGAATTGGGCATACATGGCTATAATCCAGAAATGAAGGCCCAGTCATCCTGATGAAAGTCGCGTGGTTCTCCACACCCGAAGGAGGCACGGCAAAGTTGCAGCAAGATCAAGACCATGTTATCTGTGTTATTTGATTGGGAAAATGTTTTCCATCACGTGTTCATTCCTTCAGGCCAAACAGTTCATAAGGAGTACAGCCTCAGTGTTCTTTGTTGGTTGAGAGATGCAATGTGACAAAAACAGCCACAGCTATGGGCAACTGGTGATTGGCAGCTTCATCACAACAACACACTCACCCATGCATTGCATCTTGTGCAGAGTTTTTTGGCAAAACATCAAATCACTCAGGTGACTCAGACCCCCTACAGCCCAGATTTGGTGCCTTGGACTTCTGGCTTTTCCCAAAACTAAAATCACCTTTGAAAGGGAAGAGATTTTTGACCATTGATGAGATTCAGGAAAATACAACAAGGCATCTGACGGTGATTCCAATACAGGATTTTTCAGTGTTTTGAACAGTAGAAGAGACACTGGGAGAACTGTGTGAGGTCCCAAGATGCCTACTTTGAAGGAGACTGAGGTGTCATTGCCCTATGTACAATGTTTTTTGTATCTTATGTCTCCTTCAATAAATGTCTCCATTTTTCATATTACATAGTTGGATACTTTCCGGACAGACCTCATATATCCAAAGGAAGAGAAATCAGTATATCAAAAAGATATCTGCACTCCCATGTTTATTGCAGCACTATTCACAATAGCCAATATTTGGAATCAACCAACATGTCCATCAACTGATGAATGGGGGTACATATACACAATGGAGTATTATTTTGTATATCCACAAAAAAGAATGAAATTCTGCCATTTGCAACAACATGGATGAAACTGGAGAACATTATATTAACCGAAATAAGCCAAGCCCAGAAGGACAAATCTCCCATGTTCATATGTGGGAGCTAAATATTAAAAACAATTGATCTCATGGAGACAGAGAGTAGAATGTTGGTTATCTGAGCCTAGGAGGGGTAGTGTGGAGGGGGGTATAAAGTGGCGATAATTAATGGGTACAAAAATATAATTAGATATATAGAATGAACAATATTTGATAATATAACAAAGTAACTATAATCAACAATAAGTTAGGGTATACTTTAACTAGAAGAGTGGTATTGGAATGTTTCTAACTTAAAGAAATGATAAATGCAAGAGGTCATGGATACCACAATTACCCTGATTTGATTAACTCACATGCCTGTACCAAAACATCACATGTATCCTATAAGAACAGAAGCTGCCCTGCTCTTCCCAAGTCCTTTAAGCCTCTCTGCTTTAGGTATTTTTCCTTTTGTAATAAAATAAGTCATACCTGTTCTCTTTGGGCATCCTCTTCCATAAGGAATCCTATAAATTCCAAGGATATAACCGTCATTTGTCACAACTTCATATACTTCATAAGGATAACCCCAGTAAGAAATAATCTCACTCTAAAAAGAGGAAAGGAAAATATATGCCTTCATATTGTAATCTCTTAATTTTTATACATGCATTACAATATGGTACTTTAAATTGCAATCTACTATTCATCAGTCTATATGTTGGGACAGCATGTAGTGGGAAATATTATATGAGGATAATTTGGGGAGGATTTCTAGAAGAGGTTGCATACAAAAACATAGGTAAGGCAGGGTGGGGCGACCCTGCATCCTGGTTTGCTCAGGACAGTTCCTGGTTATGCCTGTTGGACTGGTATTATTATGCACCCTAATTCATTCTCAAAATGTTCTGGCAAATAAATTACATGGTCATCTAATGAGGGAAACCACAGGGGATTGTATAGTATCCTGTGGCTCATAACAAGTGATCTGAAAGAAGATGGGAGGAAGCAGTTACCAAAGCCCTGAAGGAGGCCGTCAAGTAGAGAGGGCCACATTGAGGGAAACAACCTGTCTAAGTTGACTTCACAGGGAAGCAGCCAAGGGAATAAAACACCTGACCTCAACCTTTTTCCTTCTCATCTCCCGCTCACGATTTCCATTAGCCGAATTGAACTGAAAGCCAAAGGTTGGGGGAACATGTTGACCTAGTCCTTATATTTCAGCCTCTTGAGCAGGGAGAAAGTTGTAAAAGAACAGAGAATGAGTCTCGAGTGGTCAACAGTAGGTACCCACTCACAGATAGGTGCAAAAGAGCAGAACTTGTGTTTATTGGCTATCTTCTGCACAGAGGTTTGCATCACTTGTCCCATTAATCCTTACAAAAGGCCTTTGAGAGAGAGATTGTACCATTTTACAGTTGAGAAAACTGAAGTTCAGGAAGATGAATAATTTCTCCAAGATTATACACTAGGAAGAGATAAAGACAAGATTTATGCCAAAGTAAGTTTAACTTCAAACCCTATGCCCTTATCATAAGGTTATGCATTTGCCCATGTTAGACTCAGGCACCCAGACGCATGTATTAATTATGAGGCTACATAGAGCAGTGGCTGAGAGCCCTGGCCATGAAGACAGACAGATGGCATTGAATTCTCACTCTTCCTCTTATTAACTATGTAGCTTTGGGCAAGTTATTTAATCTTTCTGTGCCTCATTTTATTATTAGAGTTAATAATAGTATCTCCTGACAAATTAGTAGTGGGGATATGTAATATCCCTAGAACAGTGCCTAACATAAAATAAATACTCTATAGATGTTTGTTATTTTTGTTATCATTATAGAAGGATTAAAAGCCAGAAATCACTGATACTAGAAAGGAAAAGAATGTGGGTAAATATTTGAGGAAGAGGGAAATTTTGATTTGAGGACATACAAGTATATTCACAGACTGTGAGTTCAGCAGTGTGGTAGGAGATTGGGGGTACTTATTCCATACTTTGGAGAGAGGAATAAGAAGAGACACTAATAAAAAAAACTCTGGCATTTTCATTCTTCTTGAGATTCTAATACAAGCTTGGGTGTAGGAGAGGACATCAGTAGTGTACCATGTATACAGGAGTATGGAGTATTCCACTGGAATGAAGCCCATAGTGGGCATTTGTCACTTGCCTTTTTTTGCCCAGCACTATTCTATTTCACTTCTGGCATTAATTCCCACATGTTAAGATACTTTCAAAAAAGTACACTGGTATAGCTCACAAAAATCAAAGAAACTGCTCTACCAAAAGCCTCAGGAAGAACTCAAGGATACTCTACAGAGATCATCAGTATTAACTCATGAAGCTTCTCTTTAGGAAGCCACCATTAGATGGTACCTCAAACCACCTGAAAATGGAATATTGCTGCTCCAACTTGGGTCAGATATTTCAAATCTTGGATTAGTTAGCCATGATAAGGAACAGAGGAGGAAGCACAGATTTAGTCACTGGAGGAATTGTTGAAAATTAGGCAGGAACAATAATTGTATCTAAAACGATGAATTAATAATTCCTTATTTAATGTTTTTTCTTAATGAATGACTTACAATATTCATATTCGCTTCAGGATTTGTGGTGCTTCCTTTCTTATCATAACCATATATAGATCCAAGAAGAAGCATCCAGCGTGCTGCTGCTAAAAGCTGCCACATTTGGGGTCTGCCTGGGAAAGGAAATGTTAATATGTTTGTCATGAAAGAGAAATTTTACAAAGTGAAATTTGGTGTAATCTTTTTATAGCACTACTGTGGGAGAGAGCAGAAACATACTTCTAGGTTGTGCTTTAATGAGCAATGTAGTGAATTATTCAAGACTCATTCTATGAAAAATGTGAAATGACTTTTTAGTAAGAAAAGAAAAGAAGGAAGGAAAGAAGAAAAGGAAGGAACAGAAGAAGGAATGAAGGAAGGAACAAATGAAGGAACGAAAAGAAAAACAAGAATCAATCAAGTTTGCAGTAGATAACTAGACAAAAGAAGGGAATAGATAATTTGTACAAAAAGAAACATAATGGCCAATATATTAATCACGGTACATTTAATATCTCTAGTTGTCAGATAAGTTGGTACTTTTTTCTGATGGTGGAGGCGAGCATTGGCAAAACCTTTATGGAAAGAAATTTGTTAACATGTCTTGAAAATTTAAAAATGTTTATACCCTCTACTCAGTAATTTTATTTTTAGGAATCCATCTAAAAGAAAAATAATATATATATAAACATCGTATATAAAATTATTCTCTTTTCCTTTCTCAATTCCTATTTTATCTTCTCAATTCTATACTCTTTTTTCCATAATCTTGAAAGCTGGAGACAGAAATTTTCTTATATTTTCTGATTTCCTCAAACCCTATCACCAATCTATTACTAAATAACGATATTCTCCTTTCAAATTTCTTCAAGCTTCTTTTCAAGATGTTGCTCAAATTTTCTCTTTTCTGTGTCATTTTTTAAAAAATGTTTTCAGTTATTACCACAACCTCTTCAATCCAGTATCTCATCCCTAGTACCTACAACATTACACTGGGCTCCTGGCTAGTTTTTCATTTTCTAGTCTTTATGACTCAAATCATTTTGTATGTTGCTGAC
>NW_012152285.1:4318687-4320433 GCF_000956105.1 Propithecus coquereli | reverse complement strand
CAAAATAAGAGATCAGTGAAATAAATTATTGGGGAGAAAGGATGGAACTATTTAGTTATCAAATGTTTTGTGTGTGTGATATGTAAAAAATGCTACTATATAATATTAAGGGAAAAAAACAGAATGTAAATCATGCATATATTTGAGCTCAATGATAAAACAAACTGTAAATAGAGAAATAAGACTAACCACCCAATTTTAATTATGGTTATATCTAGATGGTGAACATTTGGATGATTATTTTCTCATTTTTTAAAGTGTTCTTCATACTTTCTAAATGTTCTATATTCAGTATTACTTTGATATGAGAAAGAAGTTATTATTTGAATAGAAAATTTTAAAAATTGTGAACCTTATGGGGGGAAAGATTATGAGTATTCCTCATTTGGCTTTGAAACTACTTAAGTTTAAAAACAACAAACAAACAACTTTGCAAAAATAACTGAGGGGAACATTTCGCAGAAGAGCCCCCATTTACTACTGCCTTTATAAAATGCAGATCTTCAAATTATGTTAGAAAACACACTTTATATGCTAATCTGTTCTACTTTCTTCCCAATATGAGAGAGATGCTAAGTCTCGTCCCTTAAAAAGTGGAAGGATTTTTCACACAATGCTTTCACTGTTCTGTTATATAAAGTTCCATGAATTTCTCCCTTGGCTTTTGTCAAAGTCACAATCTCTATTGACTCTATGTGTTAATATATATAAAGGTAATTCATAATAGATGAATTAAATATTAAATATATAATTATATATTAATATATATTGACATAAATTAATATAGATTAATATAGGTTAATTTTGGTGCATTATCATGGCAGTGATAATACCACCAACAAAAGCAAAAATTATTATTGCTATTATGACTATGTATTGAACAGCTATCATGTGCCAACTAATGAGATATATATTATCTCATTTGATTCTCAAAATATTCCCAAGGAATAGGAAATATCCTTGTTTTATTTAAAATGAAACTGGGTCTTACAGAGGTCAGGTAATTTGCCCGAGGTCAAACAGATAGTCATGGAAGCAGAATCTAAACTCAGGTTACCTTACTCCACAGGGAATGCTGGTAAGTATTATGCTCTTAACCACTCAGTCCATTAAGACTAGATTTACTAGGTCCCTCTGGCTGCTGTGTATCTGAAAAATGTTTTTCTAAGTATGGTGCACAGATCCCAAGCATCATAATCACCATAAAAAACAATGAAGACTCTTAGATTTCACCTAGGCCCAGGCACAACTGAATGAGAATCTCTGACAGGGGGTAGCCTAGGCATTTGCACTTTAAACTATCATTACAAGTGGTTCATGTGTATTCCAAAGTTTGAAAAAAGCTAGACTGAACTCCTTAAAAAAAGAAACTGTTGGCGGGTTGGGGACGAATCAAAAAAAGAGAGAAACTATTTAATTCTCATTTCTCTCTCCAAGACCTAGCAAGGAGGTTGTATAAATGTTTGTCAAATAAATGAATGGATGAATAAATACATTATTTTTTATTTTTTTTATTTTTTTTTTGAATACATTATTTAATCTTAATGACCACACCAAATAGACTCACTATTTTGTAGATATCTT
This sequence comes from Propithecus coquereli, assembly GCF_000956105.1. NCBI lineage: Eukaryota > Metazoa > Chordata > Mammalia > Primates > Indriidae > Propithecus > Propithecus coquereli. The sequence continues at coordinate 4,318,849 of NW_012152285.1, read as the reverse complement.
TCTGTACTGGTTTCATTTCATCCTGTGTCATGTTTCCTCTCAAACCTTTAATCTTACATGCCCCCAGATAAAATTATTCTCTTTTCCTTTCTCAATTCCTATTTTATCTTCTCAATTCTATACTCTTTTTTCCATAATCTTGAAAGCTGGAGACAGAAATTT
>NW_012152285.1:4311097-4317687 GCF_000956105.1 Propithecus coquereli | reverse complement strand
GGAGGCTGGGGCAGAAGGATTGCTTGAGCTCAGAAGTTTGAGGTTGGTGTGAGCTATGCTCATGCCACAGCGCTCTAGCCCAGGCAACAGAGCAAGACTCTGTCTCAAAAAAAAAAAAAAAAAAAAGCAAGGCCCAACTATAGGCTTTCAACAAAAGATGTACTTTAAATATAAAGAAAAATAGATTAAAAGTAAAAGAGAAAAAGAAGTATACTATGTAAACAGTAAGCTTAAGAAAGCTGGCATATTTATGTCAGACAAGGTAGGCTTCAAAACAAAGAGCATTATCATAGATAAAGAGGGATATTTCATAATGTTAATTAATCTGGAAGACAACAGTCAATTCGTCAGGAAGACAAAAACAACCCTAAATGTGTAGGCACCTAATAATAGCATTTCAGAATACATGAAGAAAAACCTGACAGGAATAAAGGGAATTCAGTTTCATAGTTGGAGATTTCAACATCTCTCTTTCACTAATAAACAGAGGAAGTGGCCAGAAATCATTAAAAATGTAGAAAATCTGAACAGTAGTATCAACGAAGTTGTTATAATTGACATTTGCAGAACATATCTAAAGAACCTACAGAAATAGGAACAATATAAAGGGAAATTAGAAAATATTTGCAACTAAATGAGAATAAAAACATTACATATCAAAATTTGGGAGATAGCCCAAGTAGTGCTTAGAAAGAAATTTAGCTATTTAACTGCCTGTATTAGGAAAAAGAAAAGTTTATAATCAATGATCTGAGCTTCCACCTTCATAAGGTAGAAAAAGAAAATCAAATTAAGCCCAAAGTAAGTAGGAAGAGAGGAGTAAGGAAAACATGAGAAAATAATCAATAAAATAACAGAGAATATCAGAAAAATTAATTCAGCCAAAAGTAGGTCTTTTGAAAGGGTTAACAAAATTGATTAAGACTGGCAAAAATGTCAGGAAAAAGTAGAGGTAAAAAGTGCACCAATATCAGAGATGAAAGAGTGAATATCATTAAAGATAATACAAACAATAAAATGATAATAAATATTTTATAAACTATATGACAATACATTTGACAAATTAGATTGATTAAACAAATTCCTTGAAAAACACAACTTTAAAAGCCATTTTAAGAAAAAATAAACTCTCTGATTAGCTCTATATCTACTTTAAAAATTGCACTTGTTTACAAAATTTTTCTGCATACATGAACAAAAATTCCAGGCCCAAATGGTTTCATTAGTGAACATCCTATCTAATATAAGGAAGGAATTATTACACTCACCAACAATTTTACTGATCTATAACACTGAAGTTGTCTGTTCTTCCAATGAAAGGAAAAAGTAAATAAATAAATTAAAAAAAGAAAATTAATAAAATAAAAACAAGAAAAAAAACACAAAACACTTAAGTTGTTCCTGTGTCCCTGAAGCTATTGCTATAAAACCCCGCCTGATAAACTTTTCTTAACGTTCTGGTACATAAATTGGAGTTGAGGTTATTAGAAAAATATGGAAATTAATCAAATTAGCAAATAATAAAACTGATTAGTCTTCAAATTGGAAAATACATTTGGAAAAACTTAACACCTCTTCAAAATAAAAAATTTTCATCAAAAGAGAAAGGAAATTCCTCAGATGAAGGTATTCTATGAGAAATAGAATTGATATTACTGATAATATATTGAATACTTTTAAGAATGGGACAAGAGAAAGCACATCTATCGCATCACTTCTATTCAGCATGCTAGTGGAGGTGCTGTTAAATAAAATAAAGTGAAAAAGAAAATAATAAAAAAAGTGGGAAAGCAGAAGTGAAATTAATTCATAGAAAAGATAGATAGGTTAGCTCAATTCACATAGCTAGTAATTGCTGTACTGAGATTTGTATCTAGTTGGTTTGAACCAAGCGTCTGCAGATGTAACCACCACTCTTTACTGCCTCTCCTGTGTGTTGGAAGAACATTTCATGTATCATTTCATTTCTTTTAATGACTATCAGCATGACTATGTTTCATGGAATTTTCAGTAATATAAAGCTAATATTAATATATAGATTATGGGTTGAAAATCTTATTCAAAAGAAGTTAATCATCTTTTCAGCTTCCTCATTCTTGATCTCTGGTGAAAAACAGGATAAAATTCTTCATTCAAGAGAAAGAAATTACCATTGCAGTGCACCATCTCAGAGGTTCTCTCTCTTTCTTTCTCTTTCTCTCAATTCTTCCCTCTGTAGCAGTAAGAATCACATCACCATTTTGATTTTAAAGGGCTTCTAAAATAGGACTGTTCTCTCTGAAGAAAATAAACAGAAGAGTAAACGGAAATAGCTCAGATACATCAGCACAGATAAATCCCTGCAAAAGGCTGTAATTAGGCTGAGCTGGGGCTGTGTATTAATGAGAATGGAAAGGAAGTTTTGCGTCAGATGACTCACAATATGGAGCCTGGAATAGTAAAAACACTGGAATAATCAGGATATATCTGTTACAAAGATATGTGAGGAAGCAGTACTGAATTTATTTATTTACTGTAAACACGTTATCTGTTCTCCATGTATAGGGATTTAGGCCATGAACATGTGAATGTTAGGTCCACATTATGGTAGGTCTACAATATGGATTTGCTGAATACATGTGTGAATGGTAATTAGGTAAATGAAGCTTATTTCCTTTGTCACCAAGCATTTATTGCTGTCGTCATTGCTGGTTTTAGCTCTTTTTAGCTAAAAATATTCTTGAAAAATTATACATTTCTTACCTATTTAGAAACTAGCAAAAATATGATTTCAACTGAGAAAAGTTTAGTGTTGTCATTACGCTACATTTGTTCTGCTAACTGAAAAAATGCCTCAAAAATAAAAATTTTTAAATGAGTTAAATAGCATAAAACACAAAATAATAAGAAATAAAGTGAACAAAAAGTCTACCAGATCTTCACACTGAAAATTACAAAACATAAAGAAACCAAAATACATGGAGAGACATACTTTGTTTATATAAGACTCTATATTATTAAGTTATCACTTTTTCCCAATTCAATCAATTGAACTACAGGTTGATTAAATTACACTGAGAATCCAAGAAATTTTTTTTTTTAAAACCTGACAAACTGATTCCAAAATTTATACAGAACTATAAAGACCTGTAATAGTCTTGAAAAAGAATAATGAAGTTGGAGGGCTGACGTTACATGATTTTGAGATTTATTATAAGGCTACTGTAATTAAGACAATATGGCATTGGCAAAAAGATTGAAAAAGATTTGTGGAAAGAGTAGCGTACAGAAATAGATCAAATTATATTAGTCTAATGACTTTTGACATAGGCTTCACTGTATTTCAAAGAGAAAAGTCTTTTCAATAATTATTTCTGCTCGTACAATTGGGTATCAATTTTAAAAAAATAAGTCTGATACATTTCTCAAACCAGATACAAAAATATACTTGAAGTGCATTGCAAATCTAAAAGTAAAAGCTAAACTATAAAGCTCTTAGAAGATAACAAAGAATGATATTTTTATAAATTTGGGATAGACAACTACCCATAAAGGAAAAAATGGTAAAACTATTAAAATAAAAAACTTCTGACCATCAAAAACATCATTAAGAAAATAAAAAGGCTAACGTACAACATGAGGACTGTAGTAAATAATATCGTATTTGGAATTTGGGCTAAAAGAGTAGAGTTTAGGTGTCTTGCCACACACATACATGTAAGGGTAACTACGTAAGATGATGGATATGTTAATTTGTTTGATATAGTAACCATTTCACTATGTGTGTATATCAAAACAGTACGTTGTTCACCTTAAATATATACAATTTTTAAAAAGGCCATTCACAGAAAAAATATTTGCAATAGATACCTGATAAAATTTCAAGAACTCCATAAATAGAAAACAAACAAAATTAGTAAATTTAAAAAATGGACAAAATACTTGGACAGACACTTCACAAAAGAGAATATATAAGGAGCCAATAAACACATGAAAAGATGTTCAACATTGTTAGTCATCAGAAAAACGCAAATTTAAACCCCAGTGAGATACTACTGCACACTCACTGGATTGGCTAACGTTAAAAAGACCAACCCCAGCAAATGTTGAAGATGAGGAGCTACTAGATCTCTCATCACATATTGTTGATGGGATATATGGTTATAGTTTAAATTATTACAATGATTGCCGGAAATTCTGACAGTCTCTTAAAACCTTGTGAGACAGTAATGCCACTTTTAGGTAGTTGCTCAAAATGAAAGAAAATGTTGGTCCACATAAAGACTTGTTAGCAACATTGTTCACTGAAGCTTTATTCATAATAGAAAATTGTTGGAAATAATCCAAATGTTTATCAATAGTAGAATAGACACAATTGTGTTACATTTATGCTATGGAATACTACTCATCAACACATTAAATAGCATACATAAATCTCACAAACATTATATGAACAAAAGAAGGCATACTCTATAATTCCATTTCTGTGAAGATCAAGAACAGACAAAATGACAGGAATAGAAATCTCCATAGTGTTTTCTTGGTGATGGGGTTGACTGCAAAGGGATAAGAAAAAACTTCTATGGTAATGATCTAGATTGGGGTAATTGCCAACACTCTGATTCAAACTGTGTGATTAAGATCTCTGTATTTTACCGAATATAATTATAACCCCAATTAAAATGAAGTTGGAAACTACATTGCAAAGCAGGTGTTTCCAATGATTACTAGTCCTGACACAAATTAGTACAACTTAATTGACATATTGCTATATTTACTAGAAGTTTTGAAGAACATCCATATCTTACATCACAGAAGATCCACTCAATAAATTTATACTACAATAAATTCTCAATTTGAAGGTTGGGGGAGGGATAATTTTTATACAAGATTGCTTTTATTCTTATTATTTGTAATAAACAAAAATTAAAAATATATTTTCAATTACGAAAGAAATCATATAAACTATAATGTGTTAATTTAATCTTACAGATAAAGCTATTAACTGTTTATAAAAGCTATATAATAACTGAAAACATACTTATAGTATTGTTAAATAGGAGAAAAAAGCTGTTAGGAGAAAGAATTGTATATACCATTAGTCTACATGCTACTAGAGTATAAAATGACTTTCAAGGAATACATGGGCACATAAATAGATTTTAAAGAATCAAATTCTAGACCTTTGACTACCATATACACTCTTTTATAATATGAATATGGCCTGAGAATTTCTGGCTTCAAGCAGGTTCTCCTTTTCTAACTGTACTCTTCAAAGGAAAAGCCTAATGCTCTCATTTCCTGGATCTTACTGTGATGAATTTGTTAGCATCTCCAGGGGAAACAAGGGTGCCCTGCTTTGGTGCTGTCTCCAGCAATTGCTCCACCTGGGAAGAAGGGTAAGGGCGGGCACTCCGTTTTGGTGTTGTCCCACCCTCAATTCTATCCTGAACAACTACTATACCTGGGGCAAGAGGGAATGTTTTATCAATCTGGGAATTCCTCAGCCCAGGCATGATAGGATTTGGAAAGTGACCTAGAGTAACCTAAGGGTAATTATATCGTTAGCTTAAATCTACATCATGGTTCACCCTCCCAGGTGGGCTTTCAGAGAAGGAGGTCATATATGCAGATGAGGACACCTGTTGATCATTTGGTACTATCCCACACCTTCTGAGAGCCCTCCCTCGGACTGGGCCAATAAAAGGAAACAATTCAAGAAGCTGATGAGAGAGTCAGTCTCCCGCTCTCCCCCTCTCCCTCCTCTCCCCTCCACCCACTCTCCCCTTCTTCCCCTCTCCCCCTCCCCTCCCGCTCCCCCTCTCCCTCTCCTCCCCTCCCCCTTCCTCACAAAGACAAACCCATTTTGTTCTACAGTAAAGAGCTGCTCATGTGAAACTGTTTCCTGCCTGAAGTTACTCTGTTGCATTGGCCCTGCTAGTGATTTTTCCAAGATATTAATAGTAGTCTGGACTTGACACTTTGGTGTGTCTGGTCATTTTTCCGCCAAGAGCACACCAAGAACTGAGGGCAGACTGCCACCCTGACGAATTGTCCTAGACTGAAAAAGGTCTGAAACTCCCTAACAAAGGAATAATTGACCATATTGACATTGGTATTGGGAAAAGAAGTGACTTTAAGAAAGTAACAATCCTTTTCCAAGGGCATTTAGCCTCTGCAAATCAGAGTTTCCAATTCTTTGCTTCAAAAAAAAGTTGAAAAAGGATCTATTTGAGTTGTTAGCAGATAGATCATAAAAAATAATTTGTTGATGCATCACTATGTGATTTGTGATACAGAGCTTCAGAAACAGTTAAAAACATTGAATGGCATTACTTAGACATGGTTATTTAGCACTTATTATCTTTTCAAAAAACAAAAAAGAATTGCTGATAAATTTTGTCCTACCTGTCAATATATAATAATCACTAATGGATGCATAAATTAAAAGGAAAAGGTCCATTCATGTCATTAAGAGATGCATTGCTAATAAAATTTTACTTTTAATGCTTAATCATTATTCAGTAAACTTTTAATATGTTTATTGTCCCTTGACCAATTATATACTAATAAAAATTAAAATAACATCATTCAAAAATTAAAAGAAAATA
>NW_012152285.1:4305712-4310289 GCF_000956105.1 Propithecus coquereli | reverse complement strand
TTAAAAAGTATGATCTTCAAAAAGACAAGAAGAATTACTTCAAAATGATAATGGTTATATTTGGTTACTAGGAATAAAAATTTTCCTTCTTCCACTAATTTACTTATTGGTTATATATTTTCCTCAGTGACTTTATTACCTTGAATTACTGTTATAATAAAAGTATGGCTTACATCATTTAGAAATAGTTGGATTTAAATGTAAACTCAGTGAACTCTGAGAAAAGGTCCTAGATATCTTCTTATGGGACAAAGTTCACAAGTTTTAGTATTTCTATATTGTAATAACCATTTCAGCAGTTTCCTAAAGTTTTTGTTTATTACAGGATTCTTGGCAACAATACAAATGACTGTGTTTGCCAGAAGACTGTTGTCTATCAATTAGAGTGTTTTGGTATCTGCCATATTTTTCCTTTTTATCTGACATTTTTAATCTAAAATGTATTGAGTGTTTACAAAAATTTAGTTTCCGCCTTGCCCCTACCTCAACATCCTTCACAAAGCTCTGGTATTCTTAATCTCTTACCAGAAAACAATGACTCACATCTTACACAACTATTAGTTGTAAAGTTCATTAGAAACTAGATCTAAATTGCTTCTCTGTTTTCCCCACCCTTATAGTGAAAGATGTAATGAATTGGCAAGTGAGGAGTCTGTCAACAAGTGAATGAAAGGAAATCTTTACACAATAGGATATCCAGTCCTAGAAATTTCAGACTGGAGGATCAAGCACCTTTGAATCAAAGAAAGAACTAGGCAATTTTTATAGGATCTTCAAATAGATTGGTCAATAGCTCTGTGCTCCAAGAATAGAGGCAGCAGAAGAGAAGAGTTAGAGAATGAATGGGGAATAAAATACTAGGTGAGAAAAGAAAAAGAAATAGTCAACATCTAGAGGGCACTATATTTCACATCTCTTCTATCATACAAAGAACAAAATTCCTATTTTTCAGGCAAAATAGGCCCTGAAAGATTGCTGCTTCAAAATTTAAAAAAATCCAATAAAATAGACAACAGAAGAATAGCTATATAGGAAATAAATTTTCTCCCAATTTCTTTACAAAGTAAAGGAGAGTTAGGACAGGTCAGGGAAGAACTATGAAACCAAGTCATATTTGAGTAAAATGGCACATTTAACTCCATATTCCTACCCACACATTTAGTTCCACACACTCATTATTTCCAGTCTAAAGTGGCAAGTGTGCCAAAGTGCTATATATTTGAACTTTCCTTTCTCAGACATGAAGAAAGTCTGGTAAGAACTGCTTTCTTATTTCTAGAAACAGAAAATAAAGGATAAAGCATATTTTGTAAAAAACAACAACAAAATAACAGTTTGGCTTTGGCATATATAGAATTAAATAACAATTATTAAATCTCTCTGTGTCTAGAGGGGATATTAGTCCATCAGGGTGGCTCATCCTCATCTTCCTAGCTTCGAATGCAAGTCTGCATTTAAGAGGTTACAGAAGCATGTTACTATTAAATATCATCTACATTGATGTGAACCACAGTTTTACTCCTTAGCTAGTAAGACTATTTAGTACAAAGCAACAGAAAAGGAGAATGGTGTGCCCTTCACAAATTACTAATTACCATAAGCAGGGATGTTACTCTTACCAGTCAGTGGCCACACATTCCCTGCAGATGATCCTGCTCATTAAAAAGAATATTCATGCTCAAGGTATGAGCATGAATACATACGAAAACATACAGAGCTTGTTTAAAATGCTGAAAAGTTTTGAAAACATTATCTAAACATTATTTCTCAAACCCCTACATGAATAACCTGAAAGCAAGGTTCATAAAAAAATACCCATTGCTAGCCTTTTCAGGTATAGACTTGTGATACCTTTCCTCATTGACATTCGAATATAGTGACATCTGCTTTCTAAATGCTACAGCTTTCTGAAAGAAAAAACTTGTCATAACATGCCTAGAAAACTCTCCATTATAACTCTCGCTATCTCTTGCTTAACTTGATAGAATCAAAACACAACATTCTTCGCCAACATTTAAAATTTTGTACCTTCAAAAGTTTCCCGCGTCTCATTAATATACCAATGACCCAGACTCTGCAAATATGTAATCTTCATTACCAGGTCTAAGTCTCTGGGAATCTGTCTTCAAGTTCTGGGAGCTTCAGATGGATTCCAGCAAGTTCCAGAAGCAGATATCAGTGTTCTAAACAGCTCAGAAGATGTTGCAATCAGAAATGTCTCAACTGGAGACAGATTAATCATGGTTTCAAATACGACAGATACTGCCAGGGCAACCTTGTTAGGTGAGCTCTTAGCCAGTGATGAAAAAGAGAGTGTTAATGGGACTAACACTCCCACGGCTTTTGCCAAGCCAATCCCTAAGTTCTATGCCTCAAGGGTCGGATGAATTAGAAGTTTCTCAGCAGGGTGTAGACTCTCTACCTAGAAAATAATTTTCACCGAAGGGTGGATGAAATGACCCCAGTCATATAAGCATCTCTGTAAACCACCCTGCCCCATCCAACTGCAACACCCCTAATGCTACCACATTCCCCAATTATTGCTTTGGCTTTCATAAATTTCTATTACCTTGCTATGTAAACTGGGCATTAGAACCATCAGGAAATATTGTACCCGATTCTTTTAAAGATCTCTGGCTAGCTAAAGGCAAAAAAAAAAAAAAAAAAAAAAAATAGGCATTTTCCTGCTCTCCAACTGGGTAGGCTCTATCTTTGCCATGTAAACAGCTCCTGTGTCTGCACTGGGTGGAGGTTTTATATTAGATAACCTATAAGGAATTTCAAAACTGTGTAAGCTACTATTTTTAATAAAGGGCTCTCATATTGTGAAAAAATTACAAGGGTACAGATCTATTATACTTTGGTTAATTAAGCCAACCACATTTCTAAAATGATTCTAAAACTAACATATTACATGCTTAAAAACTCATCCGAAGAGGAAGCACATTTCCATCTTAGTTCCTGAATTTTCATCATCGGTTCAGAGATGTCTACATACATCCAGAACATAGCAGAGGACCACAGACATGCTTATGTCAGAACTTGCATTTTAGCCGAGCAGCCAGGACTTGGAATGAGGCTGGTTTAAATACCTTCAAATTTCTTTGGATTGTGTCAATTAGGAATTAGACTGGAGTCAGTTTGATTGGAAATTGAAGTTGGAATTGGCTTTGCTTTTGCTACTATAATAGTTTTAACAGTTTAAAATTGTTTATAGATTTATTTGACTTATTGGAAAAGTTTTATATCCCTGTATTTTTAACATACACTTTCACTTACAAGGAAATACATTCTATTGATATTAATACTAGTGTGCCATTTTGAGTCTCTGAAAGAAAACAAAACCAACTGAAAAGATAGCTCATGTGTTGGTAACATAAACAACTGGCATATAGTTCATGCTAGAAAATACAGACATTTCTGTGCTAGAAAATACAGATATTCTTGGCCAACAAAAAAAGAAAAAAATGGAAGTTTTCAAGTATTACATAATTGATCTCTACTATTTTACCCAAAATTTTCTGCAGTACATTCCTCACCCAAAGGAAATTCAAATCATTGTAGTTTGGGGCACTTTGACACTGAATGAGTTATTTATTCATACGAGGGCCCTTTACTGCTTTGTTTAATCTTATTTAATTTTAACCTTTGTCCCTGATCCACTCTTCCATTCGACCTTTATTTTATTCTAACGTATGAACATATCTTTGTGAAGTATATAGTACATAAGCCTTTTATATATTATTTTATCATAAATCTCATTGTGTGTCCTATTTTTCTTTCTCTACACTATGCTTATGAGCAGGATTGGCTCCATAATTTGTGGGGCCCAGTGCAAAATGAAAATGCAGGGCTCCTTGTTAAAAATTATTAAGAATTTCAAGACAATGACAGTGAAGTATTAAGCAGAGTATGAGGCCCTTCCAACCACACCTTCCAGCCCTGTGCAGTTGCATATTTATTTCACACACCTATAAAGCAGTCCCTGCTTATGAGAATACTTGTTGCAGTAAGTGTGTATAGTTTGTTACTTCTTTCTGTCTCATAGAATTCTAAAACATCCACCTTTTAACTATCCCACCTTTTAACTATTATTAAATATGACACATATTTCATTTGCTCAAATTCCCCACCATTACAAACACCAGCATTTGTATGCTCCATTATGGAACTGTGTGTGTGAGAATTTCTTTGAGACGTACATCTAGGAATGAAATTTTTTGGTCATAAGTCATATGGTGGCTCAATTTTACTGTATGCTGCTAGATTGTTCTAGAATAGGGTGTGCACTCCCATCAACAGTGCTTAGATACCATTTCAATTGCTATTCAGTTTGCTAATTGTGATATTATAAATATTTCTGTCAATCTGCTGTTTCTCTATCCATTTCATCCATGATCTAATTCATTAACTGGAAATCCATCTCTGTTTTCATAACTACTTTTACCTTAATATTTGTGATTTGGGGGATCTTTAAAAAATTATTTCCCCAACTGTAGATCACAAAATAAAAGGGGAAAGGTAATTACCCTTCACTCATTTCAGTAGTAGTTTTAGGGCCCTGCAGAGGAGTAGGG
>NW_012152285.1:4299989-4300787 GCF_000956105.1 Propithecus coquereli | reverse complement strand
GCCATCTCCAAGGAGCAGATCAGATAGCAAAGCCTCTTTCCGGTGATTTATCTGTACATCCTTGGCCAAATAAGGTTTCCACATACACTTGATTTGTGAAGACAGAAAAAGGTACAGATATGTAGAAAAGCTGAAGTTTGGCTGTGTTTTTCAGAATTTAGGTTTATTCCTGCCCCAACACCCTACCTTGGCAATTGTATTTTCACTAACATGATGCCTAGATTCAGAAGGACAGACTGTTCATAAGTTTAATAAAAATATACATTCTTAGGAATGTTGTTTAGTTTAGCTCAATTAACCTGACCATCAAGTGCCACTTCCTACCCAAACTTAACTGACCAAAGGCAAAGTTCAGATTTTTAGGTCTGTGTATTCTGGTAGCTTTGGGCACAGTTTTTTGCACATATTAGATTCAGTGCTGATTAATTCAAAGAAATGCTTGAGTTTTATTTTAGAAAACAAATAGCTCTATGTTAAAGAAAAACTCTTAAAAGTAATAAGAAAAATGATAAAGTTGTTCTATAAAAAAAAAATGAATCCAAATTCTTTGTTTTATTTTGATGCAACTTATTGTTTTCCTCTCCAGTCCTGTGGGGTGACGCATGTATTGATCAGTAAGGGGTAAGAGGAGCTTTCTCCAAGAAGATATATCAGAATCCCAGAGGATGATGTGAGTACAGTTTGGAAAAACCCCACTGATGATTTAAAAATTCCTCCATTGATGGCCGGGCGTGGTGGCTCACGCCTGTAATCCTAGCACTCAGGGAGGCCGAGGCGGGCGGATCGTTTGAGCTCAGG
>NW_012152285.1:4294594-4299939 GCF_000956105.1 Propithecus coquereli | reverse complement strand
TATTTATTTCAAAATATTAAGGGGGTACAAATGTTTTTGTTACATGGATACCTTTTATAATGTTTTGGTCAGTGCTATAAGTGTGCCTATCACCCAAATATTGTTCATTGTACCCGTTAGGTAGATTTTTGCCCCTCCCCTCCTTCTCCCTTTCCCTCTTGATTTATGACAATTTTTACTTCTCTCTGTGCCCATGTGTGCCTATCAATTAGTTCAAAATTATTAGAGAGTACATGTGGTATTTGTTTTTTGGTTCTCGATATACTTCACTTAGGATAATGGTCTCTAGTTCCATCCAAATTGCTGCAAAAGACATTAATTCATTCCTTTTTATGGCTGAGTAGCATTCCATGGTATATATACATATACCACATTTTGTTAATCTACTCATGAATTGATGGGCGCTTGAGTTGATTCCACATCTTTGCAATTGCGAATTGTGCTGCAATAAACATTCGAGTGTAGGTGTCCTTTTGATAAAACTTCTTTTCCTTTGGGTAAATATCCACTATTGGGATTGCTGGATCAAATGGTAGGTCTACTTTTATTTCTTTGAGGAATATCCATACTGTTTTTCATAGAGGTTGTACTAATTTGCAGTCCCACCAGCAGTGTGTAAGCATTCCTTTCTCTGTGCATCCACACCGGCATCTATTGTTTCTGGACTTTTCAATAAAAGCCATTCTGACAGGGGTAAAGTGATATCTCATTGTTGTTTTAATTTGCATTTCCCTGATGATTAGTGATGTTGAGCATTTTTTCATATGTTTGTTGGCCATTTGTCTATCTTCTTTTGAAAAGCTTCTGTTCGTGTTTTTTCCCACTTTTTAATGGGGTTGTTCGTTTGTTTCTTGCTGATTTGTCTTTACTACCTCCTCTGCCTTCTCATGCTGAAGGTATCCTCCCCTGGAACACTTCCTCTCTCACTTTTATCAAGGTTTCTAAGACCTCCAGGGTATTTGGGTGGAGCAAGGGAAAGAACCTTGCTCCCAGCTTGACTCATGCTGTGGTTTCTGCATGGCCAGTATATTTACCCAGCTGCTTGTGTTTCCAGGTTTTGGGGAGGTCATAAAGAGAATGCATCATTTAGAGTGGAGCTGAGCTGGGTCCCCAATCTGAACACATTTTAAAATTTGTGACTTTAGGTCTAAATCAGGAACTGGGTATTGTTTTCTCAAGGAGGTTAAATGCCTTGATGTTTGCATAAGGACTTCTTTTGTTTTGGTTGATTGATTTGGAGTACCATTCCCTGAGGTTTGTATTTTTATTGAGCCTGTAGGTAGGAACCTAGCCTGTCTGTGGTCTGAGGTTAGAGATCTCTAATTTAGGGTATGTAATCCTCCATTAATGTGCACTGACAACCTTTTGTAAGTGCATATGTATATGCACACCTGGTATCTTGAATAGCTGGAATACACCAGAGATTGAGTCAGAGAGAAACAAAGCCCATGGACAAAACAAACATCAAAACTTACTCCCTTTGCTAATGAATAGTACTTCATTAAAGCATGTGGATTTTCCTAGGGAGGGGATGTTAAATCGGAAAAAGACTGAGGAAAGTGTTACAGTATTTTTTGACTCTAAACCGTCCTCATTTGTAAAATATACAATTATATTATGTACTCCTAGGAGAGAAAAATAATGTCAATTATATTTGTAAGACAAAATCAATTGTAAGAAGTATTTTGCACACAGAGGTATGAAAATGTAAAAATATTCACTTTGAAAATCAATGCAAGGATCATAAAGTCTTTGTAAGAATTTGTTTTATGATTCAGACTTATATATGGGTGTTAGGTCCTGAGCCGAGAGAGAGACACACGAATCCTCATGTGTAGCAAAATGCTGTTTATTTTGAGCATCTGGGTGCAGATGGGTGAAGCCCGAAAAAGGGGTCCACGAGAGAAAAGGGGAGAGCCTTGGGTTTTATAGAGGGTTTTTCTGGAGGGAGTAAATAAATTCTTTCCCAACAACTGGGAGGGATGAGGAAAGTAAGTTTCCCACTTGCATTCTATTCCTTTATCTCCCTAGGGAACAACCCAGAGGGATAAGCATTCATTCTTACCTGGTGGGAAAAGGAAAGTAAGTTCCCCTTTTCTATTTCATTCCTGTATCTCCCTAGGGGTTTGGCAAAGGCTATGTGCCTAACACAGCCCTAGGAAGGAGAGAGGGGTGGGTTTTATTGGAGGTTTGAATGGAAGTTTGGGGAGGGTGAATTCTTTAAGCCTAAAAATGGGTTAAAACATTCCTTCACATGCTTTGGCATATTATAAAGTAAAATTGTCTAGGTTTTTGCAAGCTTCAAAGATCTCTTTCCTCTTTAAATTTGGCTTTAAGAGGCCCTAGCTATTGGGAAGAGGATCCTGCAACAGCTAAGCTATTAACTAAAATAGACTGTCACCCAAACCTTGCACAGTAGATATTATAATATTCATTTTACAGGTGAAGAAACTGAAATTCAGAGAAGTCATAACATACTTAGAAAACTTGCAGATAGAGGATAAATAATATAATATTTAACCCTTCATTGTGCCTTTTAATTCATAGAGCGCCAAGTGCCTGAATGGTCCTACTATATAGATATTTGATATTTTATTATAGGGCTTATTTGTTATAGGGCATACACAGATTATTCACAGAATATTCACAGATTTTGAAAATTAAAAAGCAAATATATATTGGGGGAGGTGTTTTTTGGTCCCAGCCAACCATAAGCACAGAGATGGATGCTATAGAATTGGTTATCTTTTCTTCTTATGTAGGTCTGCATTTAAGATGTTCAATATGTTGTTATGTTTTATAATATTGCATGTTGCATGTATTCTTTTAAATATTTCAAATATTACATGACAAAAAAAATTTTAAAAGGGATTTACCCTTTGTGAGACTTTTAGTTTAGTGGTAGATGTTTGAAATGTACACAAATAACTACATCGAATTGTAGAAAGTGACTTCTTTTTTTTTAGGTTCGGATAAGTATTATGGTGGTTCAATGAAAAGGAATCTATTAAAACCATTTTGGCCCATTTGATAATGAAAAACTAACCTTTGAGGCAGAGATTCATTTTATGAATATTGGAGATGAATTAATTGTATTATTTAAATTTAGGCATTTTCATGACTAAGATTTTCATTTGGAAAGTGATTGTGATGTGTAAGCTTTAAAAACTTCATTAACGGGCAAGCTGAATGTTGGTGATAGAAACCAAGTGTTCCGAAAAGGGTGCCATGAACACAGAAGTGTGCTGACAACTCTGGGCTTTGAAGATACGAGATTAATTTGCACGAAAGGTAATATGCAAGGGTAGCAAGAATAACCAGTTCTTTGCTTCTCTCCTCCAGTATTTGGGGTAAGTAGAATGGGAGCACGGTCTTATCTGGACCTTGATTGATAATGAAGTATGCCTAGGAAGCAGCGCTTCATCATGCTTCAGTATTAAAAATATCCCTGAAAGATAACTCCCAACTTTTGCCCTAGATTTATATTTTCAATAGATACTTACTGAGCTTCTACTATATGCCAGGCATTTTTCTAGGCAATGGAGACCCAGCTATGAGCAAACAAATAAAAATCCTTACCCTTGTTGGACTTCCATTCTGGACAGTGAGTGGGCATGTGGCTAATATTCACCATCAATTTAACCGAGCATAACCCTATCAGACAAGTAAATGAAAGCGCAAGTACTGCAGAGTTGTACTTCTCAAATTTCGATGTGCAAACAAGTCACCTTGGGATCTTATTAAAATGCAGATTCTGATTCAGTTGTTTTTGTTAAAAATGTAGATTCTGATTCAGTTACTCAGGGTGGAGTCTCAGATACTCTATTTCTAAGAAGCTCCTACAGGATACAAAAGTACTACTGGAACTTGGACCAGACTTTGAGTAGCAAGGCTAGAGTGGAAGCCATCATGTTTGGAAAAAAGGGCCTGGATTTGAATTTTGACTCTGTTGCTTACAAAGTGATTGAGTTTTGCAAGCTCCTCTGGTGTTTTTTGATAATAAGGACAATTATGGTAATTATAATGATATAGCTACCATTTATTGAATACCAACTATAGGCCAGGCACTGAGCTAAATTTTTGACCTATATATTTTAATCCTCACCACAATCCTACAAAGTAGAAATTATTACACTCACTTATAAATGAAGAAACCGTGCTTGGAGAGGTTGAGTAATTCATTGAAAGCCACTCATCCAGGTGGGTATGGGACTGTGCAAAAGCTCCTTCCACAGTAGGCTGTCATTTATAGAATGAGTACAAAAATGTGATAATGCATGCAATGTGCCTATCACAGTGCTTGATGTTTGGTAGATGTTAAATAAATGTCAGTCCCCTTTCTAGGCAGGGTCTAGATTACATATTTAAGTGTAGTTGGAAAAGATGACATCGTGCTGAGTTGACAAGCATTGGGAGAAGACCTTGTGAGAAGAGGCACTCTGGGAAGCCAATGATATCCTGAAATCCCATACTTCTCCTTCCTTCTAGGTCTACTCCATTTGCCCAGGGGGTCATTGTGATTGGTGGCCACATTTCTTCACTGTCCTCTTCTCACACAATCTGATAGAACTCAAAGAAGCTCTAATCCCAGAGCCTTTCCTCTCCTACCTAATCTTCCAATAGGACAACTCCACCTAATCTGCATTTCTTAATCCTCTCTCATTGCCAAAATCGATTTTTGCTACTCAGGCTCCAGTAACCTTCACTGTCAAGGTCTTTGTTTCCTCTCTTGATGGTTGCATGAAGCCATGTGGAAGGAGGAGATGCTTCACGTGAAACGCATGAGTGTGTATTTTTAGTTTTGTTTATGTTGGGGATTATCATCACCGGGACTGCAGTTGAAGAGATATGTTCTTGGAATTTCTGTTACAGCTCTATTAATATTATGTTGTAGTATGTGATGACTTAAATAGACTTAGATGAGCTGATGTAGGAATTCAGCCATCATAGAGAACAGTGCCACTCAAGTTATGGTCTGTGGACGAATGAGCACCAGCAGCCCTGGGTGCTTGTTAAAATGCAGTTTCCTCAGGTCACACTCTAGATATCCTGAATCAGAATCTCTGGACTTGGATGTTTATGTTTTACCAAGCTCACCAGGAGACTGTCATGCATGCCAAAGTCTGAGAAGCTCCAATCTAGAGCATCATTTTCATAAGAAAATGTGTTGCAAGTTTCAAATAAACAATTTAGAAATTAACATTTAGAACCGGCCGGGCGCGGTGGCTCACGCCTGTAATCCTAGCATTCTGGGAGGCCGAGGCGGGTGGATCGCTCAAGGTCAGGAGTTCGAGACCAGCCTGAGCAAGAGTGAGACCCCCGTCTCTAACAAAAAATAGAAAAGA
>NW_012152285.1:4285456-4293252 GCF_000956105.1 Propithecus coquereli | reverse complement strand
TCTCAAAAAAAAAAAAAAAAAAAAATTCCTCCATTGATAATCATAGCTATAAACAAGCAATAACTTGATATATACTAGAAAAAAGATCTAATTCATGCTAACAATGATGTCACAAAATTCCTAAGAATACCTTGAATAAAAAAAGAGAGAGAAATCTACGTGAAGGAAATGACAGTTTTACTGAGAAACATAGACAACAACTTGAAGAACAGTTAAGACATTCAATGGAATGAGAATAAGCTTTGAAAAATTGCCCAATTCTTAAATTATTAAAAAGACTTAATGAAATTTCAATCAAAATCCTGATGATTTGCTTTGCAAACTTGCTAAAAACATAATCTTATCAAGAACAATATAACAAAGTATTTAAGAATATTGATTCAGATCAGATTAACAAGATAGTACTTACCCAACTATATTTTTGAATAAATTTTATAGCTAAAAATTTTAAAAAGCATGGCACAGAGTAAGAATTAACCACAGATCCACAAAGCAGAACAGAAAGATCAAAACCAATTATAAAATATCATTTATTACATAATATATAATAAAGATAGTGTACATCAGTAGAGGAAAAAAGATAAATGTTAAAGAATATAAAATGGGAAAATAAATTGAATAGGTTTTGTAGTCTTAGAGCAAAATGTTGTCCTTTGCAAGAAAGATAAGTATAGAACATTTTCAAATTTTGAGATGATAAAAAATCTTTTCAAAATTGACACCATTAGTCATGAATTGCAACCTGGAATTAGATCCACCTCTGTTTAAAGTCTATGTTCTTTACTCTGCTTTGGAATCAAGAATGAGGGGGAAAAAAGATAATGAATCAGCAGAAGGGAAAAAATATTTTAATCAGTCCATCTTTATATCTTCTATATAAGCAAACCAAGACTTTAAGATCTACAAGTATTTTAATATATTTTAATGGTCAAGATTCTTTTAAGAGCTTAGATCTTTAGCTGTGCCGATAGGATTTAAATTTTTTTCCCATCTCAATTACTTCAGATTGACAGTGCAATTATCTAAATTAATTGCTTAGTAGTCAGCCTAAATGAATTCCCTAATTGCGCTACATATTGAGTTTGGCTTTCTCATGCAGGAAGAGCTATAGTTTCAACCATTTGCAACTAGGGTCCAGGACATGCTTTTGAATGAGGAGATTTACCTTAACAGCTTGGGAACACATACGAATGACTTTGTGCTGGTGTCTTGGTGCTGAACATGTGGCAGATATTATATTAAGCTACTGCTCAAGCAACCACCTAACTATGCTCTTGATAACCAGAGCTCCTCTGGACCCAGATGTCTTCCCGATTCCACGAATGTTGTTTGCTCATAGGATATAATAGAGATTCCATAAAGAGCTTTTGTTAATGAGTATGGTTAGCTCATTTGGAGGTGATACAACTACGATCAAATCCTGACATGGAGAGTAAAGTAACCAAACAAGTACAGGAAGAAAAACCTCCCCATCACATAGTAATAATTCTTGAAGGCATACCTTGATACTTTGACGGGAGGGTGGATATTCAGGAAACGGTAACACCTTCTTAAAAGTATAAGGATATTAATAATACTACAGGCGTGTCATATAATAATGGAAAAAGACTTTTTCGAGAGAAACTCAGAAACAAACTTGATACTAATTTAGGTATTAAACCCTCTGTTGATTAAATGAAAATGTGAGAGGCCACAAGTATGAGAGGCTCTTTGTGTTGGATTTAATCAGGAGAAGCAGAGTGACAACCTAAGGCTTAGACATCCCGGCTCTCATATATGAAGTTGAGGATGGGAGCCTTGATGTTATATGGGAGGAGATGATGGAAGGAGGGAGTGGGAAGTGGAAATTTATTGAGGATATACTACTTGTATAGATTGAGTTTAATGTGACCATTTTGGGAAGAAAGATAAATGTTAAAATGGAAATTTAAAATTAGATAGACCTGATAGTATTAGAGCAAAAGAACTGCAATTGACAAAAAAGAATCAGTAGAAAGTATTGTCAGAGATGAATTATGTTATCAGGAATGAGGAATATCATCAATAAATAAATGGCAAGGAAGGAAGAGTTAGTATAGACTGGGTCTTAAGATACCTATAAATCAAATGCAACACATGGTAGTATTTAGTAGTCCTGACTTGGATCAACTAATTGTAAAAAAAAATAAAAACCCATTTATGAGATAATCATGGAGATTTGAATGTTGCCTAGATATTTGATAGTATTAAAGATTTTTTGATTTCCTTGGTTTTTAGGCATGATATTCATGTATTGTGATTGCTTAATCTCTTACATTTTAAAGCTATGTAATAAAATATTTTCAAATGAAATGATATGTGTCTGGAAGTTTGATTTAAAATAATTTATTGACAGTTTTATGGGGTATCAACGAAATGAAATTGACCATAGGCTAGTAATTATTGAGGCTAGAAGATGGGTATTGTGGGGTTATACTATTCTCTCAAGTTTTATGTGTTTGAAAATCTTTATGATAGAAATCTACAAAAGAAATAACTATTAAGATGATGAAGTAAATCCAACTCAGGGAATTGAATATTTTGTATCAGGTTTGGGAATACATTTTGTAATGATTAAGACAATCCCAAATATGTTTGCTATTTAAATGTGATTTTTAAGAGAATCTGGCACATTAAAGAAATGGACAGATTATTCACTAGGGAGAAAAACAACTAGTTGTTAAATTATTTGTTAATAAGGCATTAATTATATTGGCTCATAATAATAAGCTTCAATAACAACACAAGAACTTCCATGTGTATGGCTTGTGCCCTGTAGTAGAGGAAATATAATGAGAAGGAATATGGATTCCCTGAATTTACAGTTGATAAAAACACATCACACATACCTACTGTAGAAAACAAAGAGGTAAGAGGGATAATAGAGGTAATGTACCATAGTAGCACTAGGTCATGTGAGAAATTTATTTGTATTAAGGCTTGATTTGATCTGTTGATGGTGAATATCAGACAAACTTGGGTTTTAGAATCAGGCAGACCTGAATTCAAATCCTGATTCCACTATTTTCCATGAGACTTTGCACACATAATTTATCCTCAGGATTGTTTCTTTGTAAAATTGGTAAAATATTGCCAACTATGTAGTATTTTTGTGGGTATTATGGGTTATCCCATATATAAAGTATTCAGTCGAGTGTTAGTTTTTTCTACCTTTCATCTGTAAACTTCTCTAAGATTTAATCCTTGGTTGCTTTTTTGTTTGGTTGGGGTTTTTTTAGATTTTTTTTTTTTTTACAATTTTTAATACAGGTGCTAACATGCTAAGTAAAATGAGCACAAACACCATCTGTTGATCAAATAGAGTGTCCCTGGACTGAGGAAAAACACAGTCTCCAAATCTACCCTCCCCTCTAGTGGCAATTTTGGATAACTGCATAATTCCTATGAAATTTGGTTAAAATAGATTGTGAATATGAAAATATTATTTTATAATAAATAACAGGAAGTATTTTTCTCATATAGTTATTAGCTGCATGTTCCTGTCTGGCCACTTATGGAATTAATTTCATAGAACAGTTACATTTCAGAGCTGTAAAAACAAAACACTGCTAGATTTGCAGCAATTCTGACATAATCACAAAGCATATTTCCTTATTAATGGCATAGACTTCTGGACCTGTGTGTAATCTGAAAGATTTAAGTACTATTTGTCATTTAAACTCAATTTTGACTTCAAAAGCTTTTTACAGCTGAAGAAACTGAATATGTTATAGTAGATGGAAAAAAAAACAAAATAAAGAGAAAGAGAAAAAAGAAAATAATCAACACTCTTTAAATGATACCCGATATCTGTCCTTCAATCAGTGCATTTTGTAGCTAGAGATGGGAATGTCATTAATATTAACATTTAGACATGAGGTTACAATTATGATTATTAAGATATTATCAGAAGCAGAATTTTTTCTCTATTATTTCAATTGTCTCCTCCTTTGTTTCATATCTGGATAATCTGAAGTTGATAAGAGCTAAAGTTTGTCTGGAGTAGAAATATAAAAGTCAATGAGTTCAACTGCATCGTAAGATAGGAGAATTGTCTATAATAAGAGATATATCACTTACTAGATTTAATGAAATAAAAGATAACAATGGGCATAAGTAATTTAGAATTGCATGGCTGATTATAAAGCACACTTAAATGAAAGCAAATCAACAGCACAACAAAACGTGGTTTATTTAATAGACTCAAAAGAATGATTCTCAAAAGTGGGGATTCCTGACCAGCAGCATCGGTGTCACCTGGAGCTTGTTTGAAACACGGATTCTTAGACTAGTCCCAGACCTACCGAATCAGGAACACCGGGGGTTGGCTCCAGCAATCTGAGTTTGAACAAGTCCTCTGGGTGATTCTTACATACACTAAAGGTTGATTTTGGAAGACTATTCTCCAGGGCATTTCTTCACTTTTAAGATCAATTTTTGTCCCGGATTATCTTTTCAAGGATGTTTGTATAGTCAACGCCCTTGAAAGTTAGAGATAGTGTCTCCCTCCAGAGTAGAGGGCAGGCTTTTCCTGACCAGTATAATATGTCTCCATCTGGGACAAAGATTAGACAGGTTTTCTGGCAGCCCATTTGTGAGACTGGAAGTTTCCTCAACTTGGGGTTGCTCACTATGACACAGACCCATTGTAGGTGCAATGTTTTTACCTGGGTCCTTCTGCGTCGCCCCCGTGGGACCTGGGTAACAAGGAGAATGTGAAGGTCATGAGGTCTGCTGTGCTATAAGTAATTGAGTCCTTTGTCTTCAACCTAAGAAGTTTCTTGTTTTCTCCCAGCATCCATGAAATTGTGGACTTGTTAGGCTGCAAGACTCTTCTCGGTCCTTCATGGTTTAGAGCTGCTGAACCAGAACTCAGTTAAAATGGATCTCACTTTAGTCACTTCTCTGCTCAAGTGTCATTTCTCAGGGGAGCCTACCCCGACTACTCTACTTAAAATAGTACCTTGTATCATTCCCGTACCTGCTTTATTTTATCACAGTTATTCTTACCTGATATCATAATATATATACATACGTATATCTGTTTATATGTCATTATCAGTCTCTACCGCAAACATTTAAGCTCTGTCTGCACAAGAGGTTTAGCTTTTGCCCCTGTACCTAGAAGAGTGTCTGGCTTTCTAAATATTTATTAAACATAAATATTTATTAAATGAATTACAATATAATATATATGATTTAAACATATTAAATGAATATACATATTTTTCCCAAGCAGTGCAGTTTTAATAGATCAAGAAGATTTTTTAAAAAAATTCAATCAGATTAATTTTTGGACTATTTCGACAATAAGTTCAGCCACGTTTTGATATCATTGATTTGATATGCATCTGGCAGAAGATATATTAAATAGCCCTGGGATATAATTTCCAATGCCTTCTCACCTTGTTTTTGGTTGGAATTTGCTTTAGAGCCAAACCATTTGCAGATCCTCTAATCTTTTCATGTCCTTTGTCAATTTGAACTGTTTTGAACTCAAGCAGTCTTTAGAAATCTGAAGAATAGTCAATACATGCTATGAGGTGCTTCAAAATGAAGGTGTGAAGTACATAATTCCAAATTCACTAGAGCGCACATTTTGAAGCTCTCAGAAAAGGTATATTAATGCTTAGATGATTGAAACTGTTTGGCAGAATATGTATCAAAGGAAATGTAATCTTTTTCTGACTGTGTGCCTATGTCTGTGTACACACATTCTCAGTGAAAGGTGTGTGTATAAATATATATAATTTCATATGTATACATATATATAATATGTATAAAATATATATTTATACACACATATAAATGTGTATTTGTAAATATACATATTTATCAATAGGTAGTATATGCACACACGTGTACACATATACACACACTCACACAATGAGCATGTACTTTCAGTGTTGCATAACCTTATGTAACATATTTGAGATAAGGAGAAAAGGATTCACAAAGCCTGTGGCCTTCTTTTTCTTAAGAGTGTTCTTTTTTAAGTACGAAAGAAGGCAAGAAAAGCTTTATCTTTCTCTGCTGCACCCCTATTAATAAAATGATTTGTTCTGTAAGCTTTGGATTCAGTCAAAAGGCCGCACTTAAGGACCTAGGTCACATGTGGCCTTAAAGCCTCAGGTTCTCCACTCCCCAGAACAGAGCTCCATATTCCCTTCTCTCACCTCTTCCTCCTGCCTCTTCTCCCTGGCCAATCCTCAATCTGGACTGTGCCACACAACTTGAGTTCGACTGTCCAATTAATTGAGGTGGCAACATAGTTTGAAAAAAGAGAGCAGTGAACAGATCAAATCTAGAAGGGACATATCTAGAAGAAGCAATGTGGTCAGGCAACCACTGTACAAGATGTTCCGGAGGTATATGGAGAGATCTCACCTCCACTCTGCCCTGTAATTGTAATACAGCATGTAAAGAATGCAAAGGGGTTCTCTACAATACACTAGAAACCAACATAATACACTTCTTTAAAACTCGTATAACAAAATATGTCACATTAGTAGGGGTAGGGAAAGAGTAAACAAAAGAGAGAAAGAAAGAGGAATACTGGCTTGTCTTTGTAGATTATAATCAAATGGAGAAATGCTCACCTTTTTAGCCACTATTAGGAAATTTTTTTTGTAAAATGGAGACTTGCTTTGTTCAAAATGCTTTGAGGAACCCAGGCTTGAGATGATGGGAAAGCAACAGAATGGGAGAATATCTTGGTGACTAAGGGGCTAGTGAAAGGTCATGAGAAATGCCATCGATCGGGGGTGTTGGTTTTTTTCCCCCATTAGAAATATGTATTAGGTCATATAAACACTCCTTTTAACTCTGAAAATCTTCAGGGAAACCACAAAATTTGTGGTATGCTTGGGGCATTTGGGATTTTCTGGGTAGATACCGAGTAGCCTAAATATCAAGGTTGGTGTGAACCACAGTAGTCAGCTGACCCAGCGTGAGACCATCAGTCACTCTGTGGGTTGGGAAATGTTTGCCTGTTGGAACTAGTCTGAATTTAAGTATACATCAACATTCTTTTACTAAGCAAATAAAACATAAAAAGCTAAGGTTTTTTAAAATTAAAAATTCTAACTACTGTAACAATGGTTTTCACATTATTTTGTATTAAAATATTGTATGCATTTGAGATCATCAGTGTGCATGGTTTGGATTCCTGAAAAAAAGTCATCTATTTTGTTAAATGACTTAGACGTCATAGAACATAAAGCAGTGTTCTGGTTTACCTGCAATTTTGCTGTATTTTAAGTCTTTCAGACTCAGCTACTGATAAATGAAGCATTACGTAGGTATAAACTGGCACCAAATAACCTAGGCAGGTCTAACATCAACAGCACATTTTTTCTACAGCCTTAAGAGTCCAGAGCTTCAGGTTGCACCTGCCACCTGCCACCATGCACCCAGAGGCACACTCTGCCTCCATCTTGACAGTGGGTTTAAACTTAACTTTTCTCTGTTAAATCTTGTGCTTTCATCACATTCTCTCTCTTCTGCTCTCTATTATGAGAAATGAAGAAGTTCCCCTGATTCTGTTTTATGCCCCATTGTGGAGGCAATCCAAATGCATGTTGGAGAGTTTTCTCTATGAAGTAAAGAACACAAAGAGTATGGACATTTTAACGATATTGATTCTACCAATCCATGAGCAAGGTAAGTTTTTCCATCTGTTTACATCTTCTACAATTTCTTTTTTTAGTGTTTCATAGTTCTCCCTGTGTAAGTCTCTTACATCTTTTGTTAAATATATTCCTAGATATTTAATTTTC
>NW_012152285.1:4253251-4283651 GCF_000956105.1 Propithecus coquereli | reverse complement strand
GGGGGGTAAATCCGCAACTAAAGGACACGGGGAGCACTGTAGTGGGGGAAGGGCATGCCTTTAACCCGCACTTGGGTGAAGCAAAGACATAAAGTGTAGCCATAATGTTTGTACCCTCACAATACCCTGAAATAAAAAAAACACACACACACACAAAGAGACAAGAAGCCCTGAAATCTCTGTTATTTTTCAAGAGACCTCTGGAGGAAAATACAAATCACACCAGCTGCAATGCGAAACTCATTCCATTCGACTGAATTGGGCGAGTGTGCATTTCAGGGGAAGGTCTAGCTCACTTTGCCTGAGTAATTTATTGGATCTGGTGCCTAGGGAGGAAAAGCCACAAGTGTTCTGAGTGGAAGGTAAAATGGGCAGGTGCACTGGCCTTGAGCGAGCACCATTGGCACCTGTGTGTGCTAAAGAAGCTATACCAGGTGTATGTAATCTTGTCCTTGCATGTCATGCCATCAATCCCCTGCCGGAACAGGACTCTGAGAGGGAAAAGGTAGAAAAGGCAGGGAAGGGAAGTATGACATATTACACTTACTATTGATTCGAGGATTTAGAGTTAACAAATGACTGGAAAACAGTAAAGAAAGTTATATACGTAGCTCCTGTTTCCTGAAATCCCACTATCTGGGGATAACAAATGTAGTCACGTTATTTTGGCTTAACTTGTGATTCCTGACTCAACCACCTTTCCCAGTGCAGGACATTTGACTCCATTCACATCCTCACTCAACATAACAAGCTCCTGGTAGGTGTCTACCAAATGTAGCAAAGTCAGTATCTTCATTTGTTCTTAGGAGTGCTAATTTCAAAAGAAAATTCTAGAGTGGTGTCTTGCTTGTATGCCTTGAATATTTTCCTGGTTTGTCTTAGATTATATAGGGATTTTAGAATCTGATCTTTTTGAGAAAGGCTAAGATAATGGCCAAGGGAGACATGGCCAAGCAGATGAGGTTTGCATCTGGAAGCTCAGGTCCCTGCCTGTGCCTTTTATCTTCCTTTCTTTACTTCCTCTTGCCTCCATTCCTTCTTTCTCATACTAATGTCTGTCTATAGTGCTACTTCTCACTGTATTTCACACTTTCATAGAAAGTTCACTTTCAACTGGCATTTTTCTTTCACCAGACTTCTGTGTGGAACCTAGGAACTCAGATACCCAGTATTACTCTGAGTAACACTTCATAAAGTAAACCCTTCTCTGGTTTCCTCCTTCAGATAACCCTAGAAATTATTAATTTGGCAGTGTAGCAGAGCTATTCACGTTGGCCTTGTGCAGCAAAAAGAGAGGAGTATTCGGACTAGGAGATATGAATTCCAGCTCTGACAATGCCAATTGGATGACCTTTATCGTGGTATTAAACATCTATGAACTTTAATACCCTGTGATATTAAATTAACTTTAATTACCCTGGGAAAAATAATGGTATAAGACTAGATAATTGTTAAGGTCTCTTTAATTCTAAAATACCATTATTTAAAAAACTATGAGTCATATTATTTCTAGTAGGTTTTAGATTGCCCCACAGTTCTCTGTTCATGCAAGTATATATTTATCTTCATGTGAGTTATGCACAGAGGCATAGAAAGTTATTTGCAGCCCCAAAATAAGTCAAGAAGCATTTGGAGGGGAAAGCGAGCAACAACACATGATGCAAGTTAAGAAGTATATTTGAGGCATAATGAAAGACAGTTTGACTGGAAGGGAGGCTATTATTTAAGGTAGAAATTTCTCTTGGAGAAGAGATGGCATGATAACCAACATATGAAGAAAATTTTTTCTTTATGGAAGTATCCAGCTAACAAATGAAGAAGAACTTACTAAATGAGAATGTCACCATTTTCTAAGCCTTAATAAACTAACTATTGGGTCTGGATATTGAAAAACAATTGCCTCTGACATTCTAAAAAGAGAAACAGCTAGACATTATGAGCTTCATTATGGAAGAAGACAATGTGGTCTAGGAAGTAATTTTTTATTAATAAATCTTAATCTGATCAAGGTTATAATTTACAAGAGTGGTTCTCAATTGGGGAGGGTGGGGAATTTTGCTCCCAAGCTCTTATTTGGCAATGTCTGCAGACATGATTGATTGTCACTATTTGAGGAGGGGAGTGTGCTACTGGTATCTATCCAGAGATGCTGCTAAACATCCTACAACACCCAGGACAGCCTCAATAATAAAAATTTACCTGGCTGAAAATGTCAATAGGGTTGAAGAAACCCTGAGTTCCAGACAATATGAAGAGAGAGGAACATGTTTAGTGATACTACTAGAATATAATCAGCAACATCCAGGTGTTATGAAACTATAACACAAATGACACAGTTTCTTCAACAGCAACAAATATGCAAGGAAAAGAAAGAGAGAAAGAGAAGGGGTACTCACAGACCTAAGAGACAAGAGACAGGTCAACCAATAAAGGATAAGGCCTTATTTGAATTTCAATTCAAAAAAACTGTAGAATATTTTGACATTTATGACAATTGGAAATTTGAGCACTGACTAGCTATTTAATGCCATTAAGGAAGTTTTAGATGTGATAATGGCATTATTATGTTTAAAAAGAGACCTTATCTTTTAGAAATCTATCCTGAAAAACCCATGGATAAAATATGCGATGTCTGCGATTTGCTTCCAATTGATATGGGAGGAGGGAAGTGGGTAGAGGTATAGATGAAACAGGAATGGCTTATGTATCATTGATAATAGTTGAAACCAAGTAATGGATACAAAGGGGTTTATTAAACTATTCTGTCTAACACTGTATATATTTAAGGTTTTCTATATTACTAAGGAAGAGAATAATTGCCAAGAATTACTGTAGGGGCTAGAGGAGGGGCAGTTTCAAAGCTGACTCCACAGTCTCACTCCCTGGTGACTGGGAGAACTTCATTTACTTGACATTTATTTGGCTCAGAGAAGTGGGAGTGATGAATTTGAGTTGGCAATTATTGAGCTTGACATGATGAGAGGCTACCCAAAGAATGATTACAGGAGGCAGGTGGAAATAAACTCTTCAAGATCAGCTGCTATATTGACAGTTCATATTAATCATGAGAGATATCGGCAAAGCTGCCCTGGAAGCAGTAAGATAGTTTCACTCGTATTCAAGACCAAAACTAAAACTGCCTATATTTGATGAATACAGACTAAACGAAAGGCAGTTAGCTACAAAAGTATAGGAGATTGTAAGAATATAATAATGGTTCTTTTCTCGAGAAGATAGAGTTGATGAAACATCTGGGTCCTTAGGTGGTTACATCACCATAAATATTTGTCACTAGTCACTGAGATTCTCATGTCAGTTTAGAAAAGTCTGCCAACAAACTTTCTGGAAATATTAAAATAAAGGCTCTCAAATAACCTTCTTTTAGCAATTTCTTATTTCCACTTTAAAAATAGAGGGGAGAGTTTAAAATAAAAAAGCTTCAGGCTCCTTAGCAAAGGTTGAGGGACATGACATAATAAAAATTGTTACCAGAGTTTTGTGAATACTGACTATGTTCAATACACTATACTGGGCACAAGATACTCTTTATCTCATTTATATTTTACATATTAAACCCTACAATAGCATAGTTAAGTGGGATCCAAAAGGCTTACTTGCATAAAATATCAGGTCATAATTTTATGGGGTTAATAAAATTTCCCAGGTAAGACTGTGCTTTGGGGAAATTTTGAAAGTCTGGAAGAGTCTTTTTTTTTTTTTTTTTGCCACCAACTGGTGACAGTTGTGCATTCTGATTTTTATATCAATGGGATTGTTTCTGAATCCTGTAGTTGCCAGGATGGTAACAGTGATTTCAAAAATAGTTTGGTTAGTTGGTTCCTGTTTCATGATTGTGGACCAAGAAGATGAGGGCAGAATAATAGCAGCGACAGGAGAGCACCCCCTTTACCTCCCAGCTTCCTAAATTGGGCTTGGGGTTGCCTGTTGCTTCCCAAACTACCCTTGCTCTCCTATCCCTGGGAAGTGAAAGTAAGCTGACCTCGATTTGGTTTATATCTCCCCATTCACCTTTTTGTGGGATTAAACATGCAAAAGAACAGGTGCTATCCCCACTGTACAGATGGAGAGACAATAGAGCGCAATATACTCAGTATCAAGTGGAGTCAATATTCAACCCCAACACTGTCTTTTGGCAGCACTCATGGTTCATGGCTCATAATCTAAGTTGAGTTTAGAAGAGAAACTGAATGGGAAGATCGGAAGAAACATTTCACCAGCCTAAGAATGTGTTCCCTCAGGTGTTTCTAGATAAAATTCCAAGGGGAAAATGAAATTTCTTTAAAGTTTGAAAAATTGAAAATTGCAAATAGGAAGTTTATTGATGCCAGTTTATTTCTAAAGTCAAAATTACAGAAAGAAGTACTGCGTTTTAAACGCTACAAAAAACTACGTATGAGAAAAGAAGGTATTTTGGAAAAAATAAATGGTTAATTCTTTAAATCCAGAACTACTTTTTACCTTCTGTCATCATAGAAACAATTTCATTGTAAACTTCTTGAGGGGCATCCATTGCCCAGATAAAATCCAAGTGATTGTAAAAAGATATCTCCTTGTGGTAAATAAGATTCGGGAGTTTGGGAAGCAACATGCCAACATCTTGGGGGTCAGCCAACCAGTCATTACCACCACTCCACACCGCAATGGGCACGTTCATGGCTGTCACGTTGTAGTAGGGAGGTGTGGGCTAAAACATACAAGAGAAAGAACCAGAGTTTAGGTAACCACACTTTAAACCCAATACTTATTCTTTAGGTAGACTGTGTAACATTAACTGACAGTTTTTTGAGCAAATTCTAACAATGATTGCTCAGAGAAAGCTCTCTTTATCCACAGAGCAAAGTGGATGCAATATGTTTTAAATCAGTGCTTCTCAAACTTTAATGGGCCTGTGGCTCACCTGGGGATCTCATAAAAATGAGGATTCTGAAGAGCTCGAGATTCTGCACTCACAGATGAAGCCTGTGTGGGTGGTCCCAAATCACGCTCACTAGCAAGGATTCAGATACCAACTCTTACACTTAGAATTGTGTAAACACTTAGATCTCAACTGAAACTGAAGGAAGTCGATTTGACTAGATTCTAACTGTAATAGATTGTTTCTACCCAAACACTCTAAAGTAGGATCTCCTCAAAATGTCCTGAGTCATTTATTTTGGCTTTGTGTTGACTTCCCAGGATGGTTATTGGACAGTCAGTCAGTTCAGTTAAGGAGCTGTATTTTTCAAATACTTTACCTGATTTTACAAAATATTTCTTCATATTCTGAGAAAAGGTATTATCAGTCCATTTCCTATTTTTAGAAAATCACTATTCACATATACATTTTAAAGGGGTTTATAAAGCAGGAAAGGGACCAAGAGAATTACCTCTAATTTTCTGGTTGCCCAGAGAGAATTTTGTTAGTTTTTTTTAGATCATACTTTCAAGAATAGCAATTCAATATGCTAAAAGTTTCTCTATTCTTATGTTATCTAATAGCCAACTTGCCATAGCAAAATATTTTATCATACATAATTTCCCCTAATATTTTAACACTTTCTATTATATTCCTTATATATTGGAGAAAATGGAATAATGTGAGAAATACCCATAATTATAAACTTACTTTCTTTTACTTATATCTTATTGTTGAAAGAGTTTCCTAGATGCTAGCTCTGGCTCTTAAATTCGTGTCACTGCCTCAGTTAGTTGAAGATCAACCTGAACTGTCATTAGCTTAGTTGGAAGGAGGGTGGAATTAGGGCCTGGGGTATTCTAGGCCTCATTTGGCCCTCTAGGCTGAAGTTCTCTGATTACCAGTATTAGAGTCCAATAGAAAGATAGGTTCAAAGCAAGCTTGTGTTTTGAGGTTCGAAAAGGTGGTGGTTGGGGAAAAATGTTTTCAAAAAAAGTTTGAAATGGTATTCTGGAAACTTCTTTGAAGACATCAAAAATGCAAAATAAATGGGAGCATCTTCTCAACATGTTAGACATTGTTATCAAAACATATAAATTCCTTCTAAGTTTCGCATTTTGGAAACAGAAGAAAATCAGTAGAGCTGTTCAGCTATCACTTGGATGGAAAAATTGAATGTGGGTAAAGTGGAAGAAGAGACATTACAAAATAATGTAGGGTACTTCCCTTGTTCAAAATTAGTCAGTGATAACCTGAGAGTTTACCCTCAACTAAGGGTTTATAGATATTATCTCAGTAAATCCTACCAACAACTCCCTGAGTCTAGGTGCAGATATGAAGAAATTATTATCCAAGCTCATACTGACTGCAGATAAGATGAACTCTAAAGTCTAAGTTCTTCGTGCAATGACAAGTGTGAGGACTGCTCACTATGTCTGCCTACGCCACAAGTCCTCTGCCTACTGAAAAATATTACCAGCCTTGACCTGCAAAACTGTCTTTTTCTTCTATAGGGGAATGTATTCCGGTGAAATCACTCCTTTGGCTGTCAACAAAAGAGAGGATATTGTTTAAGATGACCAGAAATTCCAGCTCTAGCTCATGAATAGTTAGAATTATTAGTTTACTATATCAGTCAATTGGGCTTTAGAAAGGAGAGAACGGTGTACTGGGAGCTGGGATACAGGGCGGGTCTATGTAACGCCAATGGCTGGTGATAAGTTCTGGGAAGTTTCTCACATGGGAGGTGTGGTGCTTTGAGGGCATCTTGAACAAGCACAGCGGCTGGAGCATGAACGCACAGTCATGTAGGACAACGGGAGACTTGATATCAACATTCCTTTGGAAAATAGATGCATGGTTAACATAATTTCTTCTTTAACCTTTTATACATTTGTCTCTCAAAATGTGAATGATTTCAACTTTCACAACCTTACCTGATTATAGTGCATCATGTTCTGAACGGGGCTCCCCCAGTTAAAAGCTTGGAATTTTCCAGACCTAACAGCCTATTGTGGAGAAATTAAATACACAAAGAAATAAAAATTCTCCTTATTATGTGAAAAATAAAATTATAACATTTCCACATAGTTTATTTTCAATTTAAACAATTATTTAAAAATATTTTTCTTATTCCTATAAAAGATTAGCAATCATCTAGGACAATGTATTTGTGTAAATTTAAATGAAGCTTTACTTGAAATAATTTTTCTTGCATGCCAAGTCATAAAAAGCATTCATTGTTTTGCTTCCCAAAGCACCAGTTTTTATAAAATTTTCCTTCACATGGATTCACAGTTATTTTTATATGGTAGTCATATGCCAGAGAAATTACCTGCCAGGTATGTTTGACACAATGTTTTAAGAACATTCTTTAGGTAAAGACAAAGGTTTTAAGCCCACAAATAAGTTTTAACAACATCTGAAAAATGATACCTGTGACCAGTGGAGGGCGTCTTGAACAGAAGTTCCTGCTGGATTATGTGATATGTACACGTCCAAGCGACTCTAGAAATAAAACACACACTCATACATATGCATATTTAGACACATATTTGGTTTCTCAAAAACAGCTAAGATCTAAGTTTTCTGATTCAGATCAAGTGTTTAAGGTCAGCATTTACTGGAAGGATATGAGCAATACATTTGTATTTCATTTTAGAGTTTGCAAAGTACAGTTGCATGTGTTAACTCTTTTAATTTGTAGCCATTCAATGAAGAGAGCTTATTATTTCCATTTTATCAAAATGAAAATTGGGGCTCAAAGAGGTTTATAGAAATGTCCAGTGTCACACAGATGGAGCCAGAGGCTTTAGGTAACTGAGTCTAAATTCTCAGTTTTCATTTTTCTCTACCCAGTGCCAGAGTGCGGTAAATTAAATATTCACTCACAGGCCACTTGCTTTCAGAACTATAATAGATATGAGATAGTAATGTCATATATAGTCATCATACATATCTTCCAATTATATTATTTTATCGGGACCCTAATCCACCTTGCTCAGACTCCAGAGAGTAAACTGAAGTCTCTTTCTCAGATTGCATTAGTTAGTATATACATAGATATATACATATATATCTCCCCAGAGAAGATCACCAGCATTGAGAAAAAGAACTGAATCTCCTTGATCTCCATGGAGCCAGGAGCCATATCTATCTTTTTTACTTCTGTGTTCCCAGTAACTGCAATGCTTTGTACAATTATGCCTTCTTATCCATGAATTTGATTTTCTTAGGTGTTCAAGGGCATGTAACTAAACTGATTATTTTGAGTAAGGATCATTGGCTATGTATAATAATAGCAAAACATGATATTACTATGCTTTGCACTATGTTCTATGTGCTTTACATATA
Organism: Propithecus coquereli; assembly: GCF_000956105.1. Classification (NCBI taxonomy): domain Eukaryota; kingdom Metazoa; phylum Chordata; class Mammalia; order Primates; family Indriidae; genus Propithecus; species Propithecus coquereli. The sequence continues at coordinate 4,275,382 of NW_012152285.1, read as the reverse complement.
GAGCTCATTAGATCTTCATGATAAGCCATTTTGTGGATGAGAAAACCAAAACAGAGGAGTCCAAGTCAGTTGCAAAGGTAGGATTTCAATTTAGGCTGGCCTGAGTCCATACTCTTAACTACTTTATGAATCTGCATTTTGTCACATATGTTTTAAAATCCCAGTTTAATGCACATCAAGTAAAAAGTAAAAAGGCAAATAAAGAAAACAAACAAGGTCCTACATAAACAGTCACTCTGAAATATGCTTTATAAAATGTATGGGAATGATTATCAGCATTAAAAATATTTATAAGAACATTGATTTAAGGCCTAGACTTTTTTCTCACAAAGAAGTCTGCCAAAATAAACAATTCAGTCCCGTATCTCACAGAATTTAAATGTCACATCAATTATTTAGGGGGTCACAAGTGAGTAGTGAGTTGTTATTTTTTCCCTACATGCTGTTTATTTACTTTAGGAGCAATTCGGGTAAGGGAAGAGAGCTGGAGGTGACAAAATTGGGAGCAATGACTTGTGATTTCTTTTGAGTTTATCAGGATATCATGGACATCATTCTGAAGCTACTCCTTGTTCTTATAAAGTACCATTTCTAAGTGATGATGAAACAAGTAATCAAAGATGTTGCTCAAAACACAGAAATCTCAATACATACAATGCATACAAACCATATTCAAGTTTTTATGGTCAAATCCGCAAATGATAAATAAGGCGTTGCTACAAAGGAGATCCATTGTCTGACGGGAGCACACCTCAGTAGCAAGAAATTGATCAAAGAAGTTGTGTGGAAAGAATATTTTGTCACCAAATATAATCTGAAAAATAAAGGCATCATTAAAGAGTTGCAGCAAATTAATTGTAGAAATTATCTAGTCTACTTGTACAGGTGTGGTTAGGCTGATGATATATTTTTATTTTTATACATTGCCTTAGGAATTTCCAGTACTTTCTTTCATTTAATTCCCCCAATAAAGTTGTGAAATTGACAGGACAGACATCAATACTGGGTATCTATTGTTGCATTGAGAACTACACTGGCTACTGAGAAGAAGGATAAGACACAAAGAGTTATAATATAGCTGTGGTGAAAAGAGTTATGGAATAAATCATAAATCAACATGGCAGACTGTCATAATTAAGTACTAAGATGTGTGATTTCAGTAATAAATTGTGAAAAGATCAGGAGGAGAAATTAGGACTCTGAGCCATATTTTCAGGAAAGCCTTTAAGGAGGTAATGAGGCTCAGCTAAACAATTGAAAGGAGTTGCCCCAACTCTTTTTGAGGAAGGCAGACATTTTATTATCTTTATTTTATACTTGAGGAAACATGAGGTTGACGTGAGTCAAAGTCTTGGGCTAATTATATTAATAACTGCATTATACCTAGAATTCTGACCCAAGCCTCTAACTTGAGGTCTAGGGCTTTTTTTTTTTTCCCTCTTTAACCACTCTCTGCATTACCTGTCAGAAAATTGAGTACAAGTAGGAAATAAGTTCTGGATCCATGCAGCCAGAAAATACAGTCAAGGTCATCACAATGTTTCAGATTTTGAATGAAAGTTTCAAAAATGTAGTTTGATTGTGGGTAAGGTCTCTTAGGCTTTAAACATACATGTTATTAATAATACAGAGTGGAAAGAAATGAACAGTACAAAAGCATAGAAGGAAATGGCATCATTACATGGTATAGCCTGAGACTAAGCCATTCTCCTAAAGGAAATTGTGTGTGTTTGTGTGTGTGTGTACATGTGTGTTCATTTCAGTGAGTGGGAGAAGTAGAGTATTATGCATTGGAAAAAGTAAAGATTATTAATTCCCTACCATGTAAGTCTACTGCATAATGCACTTAATCTTTATGGTTTGCTGAATTCCATGCTACTGTCCTATGAAATCCCCGTTTAAAGAGGAAAGAGCTCTTAGGAAAGCCAAGAGTATTTAATGAGGGGTCTTAAAGTGTTTGCCTCACTAAACCGTTGATTTCTTTCCCCTGTTTCTCCTTTTCCCTTCTTTTCTTTTCTATCCTTTCCCTCCTATTTCCAGTTTCCATGGCCGTGGTAAATTAGGCTTCTTCTTTACTATTTTGTTTTGTTTTGTTTTGATTTCCCCTTCCCTGCTCCAGGAGTGGAATCACATCCTTGACACCGCTGGGTAGAGTGCTTGGTAAGTGAAATGTCCATGGAGGAGCAAAAACACCCCCAGGCATTGCTAACCCACAGAAACCTAGGCAAGAACAAAGAAATAAATGGAGATCTCAAAGGCTGCAGAGGGGATTTAAACATGGTCACTGCTATTGAAGAAATAATGTAAACATGTACAGTTCCATTTTTGGATTCCAATTTTGATTGTCCACAGGTGTTTCTGATCTCTTTCCATCACTTTGAAATACATGGGCAATTGGGGATCTTAGATTAAATTAATTAAAGAAAATCACATACCTTGAAGAAGGATGGAGGAATAAATTTGAGTTTGTTTAAAAGGCTTTTTGTGTATTTTACAGTGGCAACAGGAGCTAATGCGTAAAAGGTTTCGATTCTTTCAGCCAGCATGGGATTGGTAGAGAAGGCAATGAAACCTAAAATCAAACAAGAAACCAGTGAAGAAGGTGTGTGTATGTGTGTGTTTTGTTTTGTTTTTACAAGCGTAACATTATCTTGGACTTACTAAGGGTGGCATCTGAGACAAACTGAGAAACTGGCACTTCTGCTAGTTCAAACTGATCAGATTTTAGGATATTTGTTTTATTTTCATAGATTCTCTATGGGACATAAGGCTAGAACTTTTAAAAAGTTATAATAAGCTTTTATATAACCTTGGAAAATAGGCCTAATTTAAGATAATCATATGGTTACAGAAATTATTTATACTACATATAGGTTTTGATGAATTATAATGAGGTAATTAACACTTAATATGAGTAGAGTATGTAATTGGAAAGGTTAAAGGCAGGAGAGCAAAATATGACCAAATTGGATTTGAACCCTGGCTCTGTTATTTATTAGTTTTGTGACCTTAGACAAGTCACTTAAACTCTAAGAGCCTGTTTCCTCATCTGAAATAAGAGGATAATAGCGAGTGCTTCATTAGGTTGTTTAGGAACAAAAGGAGGTGAATCTTATAAAGAATTTACCATGATACTTGGCACATAGTAAATGCTTCATAAGTGAGAACTCAAGAGAATTCAAACATCTATACCCAGTAAATATACTCAGCCCTTGTCTGTAATTAATTAGTTTTACGAGCAGTAGCATATTAGCAGACTGAGATGTAATCAAGTAGTTAAGTTAAACTCTTTTACACTGTAATTATATAGGACAAGTCCTCCCACTATTAATAATGACATATTGATGAGACTCAAGAAAGGCCTGAAAAAAAACCTTTCAGATCTGCACATCTATATTATATACAGCCAGATTCTATTTGAGGAAAGAGGATTTTTCCAAGATCACTGTATTTATTAAGGAGTTCTTTGTCTAGTTGCCCTAACTCTGTAGATTACAGCCAGCAGATAACCTGGATAAAACAGGACTCCCACACGAGTAGCCTGAGTGGGGGTCAGTAGGTCCATGCACTATCAGGACAGGTGACTTCTCAGGTGCTTCTCAGAGTCAGCTTACTCCTATTTCAGACACAGTTCTAACAAGAGTATTTATCTAACTTCCCAGCACACAGAAGATTGGAAGGTGTAAATTTGAAAGCAGAAATGACTTCTCAATATTAATGAGCAATGAGAAAATGTCCACTAGTGAGAAAGAGTGGAAATGTTCAAAATTCAAATAACTCAAAAGAGTAATGTAGTAGCTGGAGTTATTAAAATATTAGGTTTCAGGACAAGCAGTCTACTCACCTCAATAAATCCTAATGAAACTGTTGTATTGCATCACAATGCAATGATTTTATAAACTTAAGTCATCAAGAAAAGACTAAACTATGTTAAATATGTGCCATTTAAAAAGTCAGGGGAGTATGTCATAGGCTAATACAGATTTCCATCCAAAAATAGTTGAATTTTTGTATAGTTTTGGAAATTAAAGCTGTAAATTCTGGTAGTCTAGAAAATTTCCCACCTTTTAACAAAGGACTACGAGTCAATGTTGACCATGTGTCAGTGATGCTGTGCTGCCCGGATCCCCCTCCAAGTCTGAGGCATTTACTCAACCCCAGCTGCAAGGAAAGTTGTGGCTGACAGCCCTCAGCTGTGAGCCCTCTCTGATCTTGCCTCTGCCAAAGCGAAATGCTTCACTCTACTTTATGTTCCCTTCCCGAGGTGGCCTGCATCTAATGCCTGGTCAAAAAGTAGGTAAAGAGACCCGGCTCCTCACCCGCTCGAGGGAAGGCTCTGAAGAGCCGTATCATAGAGTCAGCTGAGGCCTTTTGGGAACTGCTTCAAAGTCCAGCTTCTCCCTCTGCCAGATCTGCTTTTTACCCTTTCCCCTAAAAGTGTTTCTCTAGAAAACATCCTGAGTACACCTCCTCACCTGGAGAACCTGACCCATAACACAATGACAAGGACATTAGGGAGTTGTTTTTCTCAGTCTAAATTTCTACAGTTGAGCTCTATGCTTTAGGATGAACAAGCAGTTCTCAGAAGGGCTTTCATAAGCTCCCATCACCAATTTCAAACACTTTCCTGCATGTGTTCATACATGAACATTCTGATTGCTTGGAACTGTGGTCTGAAGTAAGGTCAGCTGAGAGTGAGGATCAGCAGAAAAACATGTGATAGTTTCTCCCAAATGACCCCCCATTTTCCTCCCACTTCCACCCTAGTCTTCCATTTTTCAGCTGTCCCCAACCATTTTGGCACCAGGGACCAGTTTCATGAAAGACAATTTTTCCATGGACCCAGGGGAGGAGGGGATGGTTTCAGGATTATTCAAGTGCATTATATTTATTGTGCAGTCAAATCGTTCTGCTAATGATAATCTGTATTTGCAGCCACTCCCCAGCGCTAGCATCACCACCTCGGCTCCACCTCAGATCATCAGGCATTAGATTCTCATAAGGAGTGCACAATTTAGATCCCTCACATGCGCAGTTTACCGTAGGGTTCACGCTCCTATGAGAATCTAATGCAGCTGCTAATCTGGCAGGAGGTGGAGCTCAGGCTGTGATGTGAGCGATGCGGGGCAGCTGTAAATACAGATGAAGCTTTGCTCACTTGCCTGCCATTCACCTCCTACTTTGTGGTTGGGTTCCTAACAGGCCATGGACCAGTACCAGTCTGCCGCCCCAGGGTTCGGGACCATAGCTTTACAGTATCTCTCATGCTCTCTTGAACTCATTTGATTATGTTTTTACCCCAACCACTCCACCAAAGTTGCTGTTCTAAAAATCCCCTATAACTTCCAGGTGGCTAAATCCAATGGTCAGTTTTCTGACTTCATTATCAATAAGCCTTTTCCACAGTTGCAGAGATTCTCTTTCTTAAAACACTTTCTCCCCTTGAGTTCCAGAATACCCGGCACCCCCAGCTTACCTTATACCACAGTCACCATTAATTCCCAGTTTCTTTTCTTGATTCCTCCTGATCTTCCAAATTAAGGAGTGGCCCAGGGCTTAGTCCTTGGACCCTCTCCTCTCCTCTTTCCAGTCTGAACTCACTCCTTTGATCATTACATCCTGCCTCATGTACCTATGACTCCTGTTTTGTATTTTCAGCCCAGTTCTCTCCCTTGAACGCCAGATTTGACAGCCTGACACTCACTTGAATCTTCAATAGGCACCTCACATTTAGTGGCCCCAAAGTGAGCTCCTACTCTCTTGACCATGTCAGCTCTTCCCACAGTCTTCCCCAGCTTGATTAGTGACATCTCCATCCTCCCATGTGCTCAGGGAACAAACCCTGGCACCATCCTTGGCTCCTATTTATCTCTTATACCTTGTATCCAGTATGTCAGCATATCCTGTTGGCTCCATCTCCAAAATATATCTGAAAACTGTATCTAGAACCTGCCCATGTATTAATACCATTATCTCCACATCTCCCTCACCCTTCACCCAGGTTAGGTCACCACCATTCCCTGCATTGATTACTGGAAGACTCAAATCCTCTAGCTGGTTCTCTGCTCCTTCCCTTTTCCCCTCAGCGACGGGGGTTGGGGGAGTCCTGTTTCTCCTCTTTTCAAAATTCTTCTGTGGTTTCCTTTTTACTTAGTGAGAACCAAAATCCCTACAACAGCCCAAGATCCCTGAACAGTCTGTCTCGCCCAACCCCTATGATCTCATCTCTCACTCCCTCTGTCTCTTCTCTCTATCTGATTCATCCACACAAGTCATAGCCTCACTGCTGTTCCTTGAACAAACTAGTTGTGCTCCAGCTCAGACTTTTCACACTTGCTGTTCTTTCTTCCTGAAACATCAGTCTTCCAGGCATGTACATGACTCGCCCACCACCTCCTCTATGCTTTGCCCAGAGAGTGTTTGTGTTCCCTATCTGAAATTGTTGGGAAGCCCTTTGGTGCTCTCTAACATTATTCCCTGAGTTATGTCCTCTCCATAATAGTACCATTATCTAATATACTTTATATTTTAGTTTTTAATCTTTTTTATTTTTCTCTGCCTCCTCCCGCTGGAGTATAAGTGGTACAAAAGGAGAGATTTTAATCTATTTTACTTATTGCTGTATTCTTTGGGCACATCATTGGTGCCCCATAAATATGGTCAAATGAGTAGAATAAATTCAGTCCAGAGACCGTGTGGTGCAATGTTTCAGAGCATGGGCTTGGGAGTCAGATTGCCTGACCTGGTTTTTGAGCCACCCCATTGGTAATAATCTGTGTTACTTTGCACAAATTATTTATCCCCTTGCTTTGTTTCCCCGCCTAAGAAGAATGATCATTGTCCCTCTGTCATTGGGTTGTTGTAGGGATTGAATGAATGGAAATCAATTAGTGTGTTTGCCAGCATGCCTGCCATAACCACTGGGAAGGGGCCTATGAGAACTAACCTACCTGGCATTGACTGCCTCTACCTACCAATGGTGGTGCCCTGAGAATGGCCAACATAGTGTAGCTTCTTCTGTCCAGTTTTTTTTACGATGAAGTCGATTGTGGCTGGAAGGTCATATTTAGCCATTTCATCAAAGCTGCAAGAAAAAAAGGTAAGATAAAACTTAACACATTGTCTTGCTATAGTTTCTAAAATTCAAGCATTTATAGCCAACGATCCCTTTGGGAAATAGAAAACTAGATTCTTTAAACATTTCTGCTTATGGACCATTAGTGGATGTCAGGTGCCCTTTGGGGTGGCTTCTTATAATCAATTGATATCAGTTCTGAAGTACAGTATTGCAGCTGTGATTTAATGTAAATGAGTATCCGTAGGTGGGAATTACTTCTATCTCTAAAATCGAAGATCAGATTTAATAGTCATCTATATACTGTGTTCCAGGGTTATTTAGTATGAATTCGATCCTCCTCTATTTTACACTTTAAAAATCAACCAGAATGATATTTTGACAATGACAAGTAAAGTATGCCATTCCCCTGTTTCAAACTTTTTAGTGGCTTCTCGTTGCACTTAGAATGAGCTCCAAGGCCTTCACTATCATCCACACAGCCCTGTCCAATTTGGCTGTTGTCAGCACCTCAATCTGTTCTCATGTCACTTTCCCTCTTCCTCACCACACTCGGGACATCCAGGTTTTCTTTCAGCTCCTAGACCTCCAGGAACACTTTTGTGCCCCAGCATCATTGGCCAGATTCTCTCCTGTTCTCACCTCCATCAGGAATTTCCAGGAATAAGGATCAAGGAGGCCAGTGATGGGAAGCCTTTGATAATCTCTCCATGGTGTGTGAATTTCATTCTCCCCACCCCTCCTATTTATGATGTCTCCCACTCCCAACTGGGTTTTAACATCCCTCTTGAATCTATATGAACATTCCTTTTTAAATTTGCCAGGGGCAATGAGTTTCCTTGCTTTAGCCATATTGTTCATTCCACTTGGAAAAGCATATTCACAGATCCCTAATAGTGGTACTGAGATCACAGAAAGTTTGAAGGAAAGCTACTCTCGGAATGGGGCATATGGAAGAATCCGAGAAGGGATTAGAATAAAAATGATTTCCTTCTCCCCCTACTTGGAGTATAATTTGTTAAAATGGGACTGGGTTGAAAGGGAAGAATGCCCACGCCTTTAAAGCCGAATTTTCATTTTTAATTGTCCCTTCTGTTTACCTGAAAGCCCAGAATTCAACTGAGTCGGGTGAATAGTACAGATTTCTCCTGGCCCAGGTATTTCCTCTGCTGTTTCCCAGCCACACGTCATAACCAGCGTCTGCCAGAATGAAGCCCAGGCTGTTGTTGGGCAGGTTTGAAATCCAGTTTGTAGCTGATGCGAGAAAACCATGCTGCAGAAACACAACAGGTCTCTGGCCTAAAGAAGAAAATTGTTTAAAAACTTTATAAACTTATTCCTTATTCTAAGTAAACATGAAGATAGAAAGTCTTCCATGTGACTAGAAATATTGATAAATATATTTTCTTGAGTTGAATATTTGTGAATATCTTAATTGTGGTGATGATTTCTCGGGCGATTGGTTTCTCAGATGCCAACATTTATCAGATTGTACACTTTAAATAGAGTGGTTTATTGTCTGCCAATTATACCTCAATAAAGCTATTACAAAAATTATATTCTAAGGAAATTCAGTACAATATTAATTTAAGTGGACTCTGGTAAAGTTTGGGTAGTCTTTTTTAATTTTTATTCTTTTTGTACTTCACAAGTTTTCAACAATGAGAAAAAGATAAATTTTTAATAGTACTTGTGAAAAATGGCCTTTATCTGTTCAGGAAATTGGCCTCCAATTATCTTTTCATCCTCCCCTCTGCAACACACACCCTGGCTAACTCTTCCTAATCCTTTAAGTCTCAGCTCAGCTATTATTTCTAACAGCAAGCTTTCCTCATTTTCCCCTGTATGGGTCAGATGCTTTCACTAGTACCTCCAGTTTGATATTCTGTGCACAGCTGTAGCACTGACATTATCACATGTTATTATAATGACCTGTTTATTTATCTATCTTATTGGCTTGATGGTGATCTCCTTGAAGACTGGAAATATAGCTTAGTCATTGTTGCATTTCCATAATGAACAAGACTTATTAAGACTTTAGGAAGAAATAAGAGGAGGGAAAAGGGAGGAGAAAAAAAGAAGGAAAAGATGAAGGAAGGAATGAAGAAAAGGAGAGAGCAAAAAGGGAGGAAGAAAGAGGGAAAGGGAAAGAGAGGAAAAGGAAGGAAGAGAAAAAGGTTATATATACCTTTATTCCCTGAATTTTTCTTCCCATAAGGAATTCTGTTGATCCCAAGGATATAGCCATCTTCAGTCACAACATCATATTCTTCACTTGGATATCCCCAATAAGAGATCATCTGACTCTGATGAGGAAAACCCAAGAGTTTTCTATTTTAGTTGACTTCTTAAATGCATGTAATAAATATTGTTGGTCACATAAAAGCCTAAACCCATATGATTCTAAAGCACAATAATATATCTTAATTTTATAGTTTTTCCCCCAGTCACTTACAATATTCATAGTCACTTCAGGGCTTTCAGGGTTTAATTTTCCAAATAAACCATGTGTAGTTCCAAGTGCAGATATCAAACTTGCCACTGTTAAAACCAACCACATTTTGGGCCCTCCTGAAACAAAAGAATAACCTGTGAAATGGTTAACCCATTATACTTTTCAGAATATTCACATTTTGTGCCAATTTTATCTTCATACAAAGTAGAGAAATGCTTGCATTTGATTATCTTCTTTCTGTTGGGCAATAAACTAGGACATGTGGATGTCAACGTGGGCATCTTAATGCCTATCATGTTTTCACTGTTTGGTTCCTTTTGTTTATAAACATTTCCCATTTGGTTTTCAAGTCATACTGAATGAATATTAATTGGCAAAAAAAGTCTTGTAACATAACGATGTATTCTTATTATGCTTCATGTTTAAGACTTTTGCCAACTTATTCTGAGAGCTCAAAGTTGGGAGGTGGTTGTGTGGGGCATTTGATTCCTAGATTCAATCTCAATATAACATGCATTAAAATCTATCATATAATAATATTTAAAAATATTGTTTATAGCAGCCATTCCATAAGTATTTATTGATCTGAGATTATTATCTGGATTTAAAAGCAACCATTACCTTCCCAAAATGCTACCAAGACTAGAGTAATGTGTGAATATAATTTTAGGAAAGTGATTACTCTTTTAATTTTTTGGTGAGGTATTATCTCATTGAAATTACTTAGATAAGCCTTAAAAATTAAAAATCTGCAACGTATTGATTGGTCCAATATCTTTTTTTGCAAGTGTCTAGCAAAAAAAGGAAATCAGTATCATGATTTGAAAAGGATACAAGGGATTTTCTAATTCAACCCTCTCATATATTTTATAGGCAAGAAATAGCAACCCACTTCTTAGACAACAATAATAATTTCAAGTAGGTTGAATTATTGCTACTGTTTAAATGATCAATAGTTTATATAATTGCTCTATCAAAATTGTTAGGCTTTGTGTAGTTGTAAAGAAATACAGGACAAGAGCAACACAGGTCAGTGACAAAATGTGCTTATTATAAAATGAATGAATTGTTTTAGATTGAAAATAGCCTAATTGATGCACCTACTAGATCTAACCCCTCATACAAACTGAGTAGGTTCTGGCTTAAACTGGTTTGCCCATCTTAAAATTTATCAGCATTGTTTGTCAACATGTAGTCCTTGGGACAACAGGTGAGCATTTTCTCTTGGACAATAATTAGGAATTTCATATGCACTCAAACTTAATAGAATTGAACTATGTTCCTTTCGATTTTTACAGTTCAATTGAAATTTCAACTTACAAACTTTCTTTTTCCAAAGGACAATTTCTATAGGACTCTACCATTCCAATCTTATCATGGCAATTATCACTTATTCCTCAGTACAGACAATATTTGGCATTAGACTCACAACACCTAAACTTCCTTCTATAATGTAATCACCAACTATAAAGTTGAGAATCTTCAGATATTGAGCTTGTTAAAAAGCCTGAAGGGATAAGTGATATTGTCCTCAAATATTTGAAGGGATGACCTATGGAGGACAGTTTTAAATCAACTTATTTTTAGTGTGTCAGAAATAAATCATTCAATAAATATTTATTGAGAAACTACTGCATGTTAGAAGCAATATTTGGAGGTCACATGGACAAAGATTTGAATTGTATACAGTGAAGAATTTGTAATATTTGAATCATTGGATTCCAGTGGAATTCTTTGAAAAGTAGTGACTTCTCAGTTGATAATATTTCAACAAAGGCTGCATAATCATTTATCGTAATTCATACTGAGCACATAGCATGGTTCTTGACTTATAGTAAGGCCAGACTAGAACTCTCAAGACCAAGATCTGACCCTCTGGTCTAATAGTTTGGCACTTGTTTAGAATAGAATTAGATTTAATGGTGTCTCTTAAAAATGGGTTTTTAACTAAACCTTATCTTTACAATGGTATTTAATGACACACGAGTGGTGTCCTTTTTCTTAATGTTTAATCTATTTGTTAGAGTTTGAACAGTGTGAATATGTTTATAAATGAGTTGTGTAATTAAACAAATTACACTTAAAGATACAGTTGATTCTTTACAACCACCATGAACATATAAGTAGTATATAAAGATTAACCAGAAGTGTTTCAACATTCAAACCATAAGGCTTTGACCAAACATTTCAGGAACCCACAATTTTATACCCTCTATTGCCTCCATTAAGTAATTTGTCTTTGTAAAGTGAGGACACTTAACCTATAGCTCACTATGTGCTGGACAGTGTGCTTAACATGTTATGTGTGCAAGTTATCTTTGCTAAGACCGTTTCCTCTTCTATGAAATAGGGCCGGTAATAGTGCATTTTCAATGTTGTTATGAGAATTCATTATGATAACAAAAGCAAAGTTCTTAACATATCAGACGTCTGGTAACCACTAGATAAATACGATTATTACTATCATCTCATTTAATTCTCATAACAACCCTATGAAGGAAGTAGCATTATATTACCCATTTTACAGATAAACAAGGCAAGGCTGAGAGGAGTTGCCTAACAAGTATGTAGAATGCAGCTGAGCTCATATTTGAAACTAGATAGTCTGCTTCCAGTGACTATGTTCTTCTCCACTATGTTTCTTTAACATGACCCTAGGCCAGCTTCTATAGGGAACTACTTGGGATGCCCCCAGAGTGATTTATATAATTTGGCTTAAAATTCTGTTTTGAGAGGTTTATAATTTAAAGAAATGTATTAGTAGCCAACAGTACCAATACAATGGTATTAATAATGATTAATTCAACAGCAGAGGATTTGGATGACATTAAATTATTCAACACAGAATATCGATACAGCCAATTCATATGATGCTAGAGGACTGGCCTATTGCTTCTCAAAAGGGAGAATCAGAGAGACTAGACTTTTTTCACATTAGACACTCATTACAATAATAAACAAATGTGTCATACAATAATTAAGAATTAAGAATTTCATGTGCATACAAAAGAAGAAAAAAATAAAGCAAATCATAGAGGGCAAAACCGTATTTCAAATAGACACAGTCATATAGGTGAATATACAACAAATATCTAAGCCTATAAAAAATGCAACAGTTAGGTTAAAGAAAAAAGTGAATCTAGTAATTTAGGTAACAATTTTGTTTAGCAGAAGTTGTACTTACAGTTTCCTCAGAAATATTTAAGATTATGTTTCTCTGGATGTTTAGTATTTGGGTTAGTGTTGCATTTACTTCTTATATACAAAATCTTCAACAATGGCCAGAATGCTTATCTTCTTATAAATTACCAAAAAGATTTAATATCTAGACATAATCTAATATTGAAAGGACAAAACTAAAAAATCAAATATTGCATTCACTTTCACATAGTATTAAATTTCACCTTTAACTTTTAACGAATGCAAATATTGGCTAAAGGAGTTCTGGTGATTAAAATGATTTTAATCACCAGATTAAACATTAAAACGTTAAAAATTATTCTTATTAGCTTAAACATAAAAAAAACCTGTTCAGCCAAAGGTATAATGATAATATAGGTTGGATGAGATAAAGAGACCTAAGATGACAGAAGGCCGCCTCTTAGTCTTTAAAAATGTGGCACCTAAAGCTATTCTGACTAGATGGTTAGATAAGTGAATTTGTTCAGCAAAGATAAGTGTTTTATTATGGTCTTTGACCAGGATCTATAACCCTACAGATAGTGGTCTAGCTAATATACAAAATCCAGCCCCTGATATTTAATAACATATGGGTGGTGTCCTTTTTCTTAATGTTTAATCTATTGTTAGAGTTTGAACAATGTGAATATGTTTATAAATGAGTTGTGCAATTAAACAAATTACACTTAAAGATACAGTTGATCCTTTACAACCACCATGAGCATCTGTAGCTCGTGGTGAAAGAAAAGTAGAATTATATTTTGACTTGTTAAAATTGTTTACAGTATATTTTTAAAATCTTTTTTTTGGTTTATTATTACTTACATACCTAGCAGTAATAGTGAAGACATAATTATTGTTGAAAATAACAAAATGACAAGCTATAAATTGACACCTTTTCACTAAGCCCCACAATACAACTAATTGGACTTGTGTTGTTTGAATAAATTAGGAAAAAGTGAGGATATATCAAATATTATGTATTTACATATTTTTATATACCAATGTCCCACCTTCACTCAACTCTAGTTGATTGTTATTGACAACAGCAAATTTTAAAAGGAAAAAACACTGATGGATCCTCACAAGGATCGACATGAAGAGGAAGAGCTTTGCTATCCTAATGCAATTCAAATTAACTTCACTAGCAGGTGGAAGGCAGATTAACCATGTTTCTTCATGTCATTGTTTGCATAGGTTTAAGCAAAGGAGGCAGGATGTGTTCCTTTAGTCTTTTACTATAATTGAAGAGGATATGGAATCAGAGTCTTTAGAGAAATTAAAATCCTTGTAGTCTTTGAAAGGGATATATGATCCTGACTAAGGAATAACACAGCCAAACAGCCAAATACATTTCTGCTTCTTTATAAACCTTACATTCTGATTTGCTAGGGATAATTCAGGTGTTCACGTAAAGTACTAAGAGGAATTTGTTTCCAGTTTGCAACACTTGCTAAGGTCCGTGAGAAAATGTGACACTTTGGATAGCCGCATGCAGAAGAATGAAACTGGATTCCTATCTCTCACCATATACAAAAATTAGATCAAGATGGGTTAAAGACTTAAATTTAAGACCTAAAATAATAAAAATTCTAGAAGAAAATCTAGGAAGAACTCTTTTAGGCATCAGCCTAGGCAAAGAATTTATGACTACCCCAAAGCAAATGCTACAAAAACAAAAATAAATAATTGAGACCTAATTAAACTAAAAAGCTTCTGCACAGTAAAAGAAATAATCAAAACAGTACATAAACCACATACAAAATGGGAAAAAAATTTCACAAACTATACATCCAACACAGGGCTAATATTCAGAATCAACAAGGAATTCAACTCAACAAGAAAAAAACAAATAACCCCATTAAAAAGTGGGCAAAAGACATGAACAGACATTTTTCAAAAGAATAGATATAAATGGCTAACATATGAAAAACAACATATGAAAAAACATGTTCAACATATGAAAAAAATGTTCAACATCACTAATTATCAAAGAAATGCAAATTAAAACCACATTGAAATACCACCTTACCCCTGTCAGAATGCCCATTATTAAAAAGTCAAAGAAAAATAGATGTTGACATAGATGGAGTGAAAAACGAATGCTTAAACATTATTGGTGGGAATGTTAATTAGTGCAACCTCTTTAGAAAACAGTATGGAGATGTTGCTCCATAAATTAATATAACTATATCAGAGACAGAAACGTCTCAGGAATTTTGCAGAGCTTTGCCCTGAAGGAATATGTGAACCTGTTAGTTTGCATATTGAAAGCTCTTTCACCTCAGGAGGGCATCTCTGAAAGATCAGTAGCTGGCCGTATCCCACAATGGCACCGTGATTCTCAGACCTGAGGTTTGGACTTGATTTGAAAAGCAAAGCAGGTCTCCTAAGAGCCACAGGATGAGAGCTGATCAAAGAATGCCCACCTGACAGACAGACACCTGTGGCTAAAAGCAATTAGCCCAAGGGACAGTTCCTGCTTAAACGCCTGACTACCTGTCTCAGTGCACAATAACTTGATAAAGAAAATAAGGAGCCACTATATCTCTGTTTAACCCTTCTGTTAAATGATAAATTTACCTTAGAACTTAGAAGTTAGTCTTTGAAAGATTTTGTAACCATTTGTTCATGAGATAGAATTAGTTAAGGGATCTGAAGAAGCCTTTTGAAAAACGTTTAACCTAAGAGGAATTACCTGTTGTTATGTAAATCTGTTACCCCTGGCAACTGATCACTATACCTATAAAAGCCCATGTAATACTTCACCCTTGGCCTTTGTGATTGACAGAGAGATCCAAGGCCCCCTGAGTACCCGCTTTGCCTATAATCTTTATAAATCTATAAAACTACACCTTCATCTCTGTGTATTCTTTTATTTCCATTATTTTCCATTTTCTATTATTTTCTTATCCTTTGCAATGACCCCTACCTAAGGGACCTGATTTTTTGCTGGGAGCATGGCCATCTCTCAGCATGGAGATTTCTCAAAGAACTAAAACTAGATCTACCATTCAATCTAGCAAGCCTACTACTGGGTATCTACCCAAAGGAAAAGAAGTCATTATATCAGAAAGACACCTGCAATTATATGTTTATGACAGCATGATTCACAATTGCAAAGATATGGAATCAACCTGAGTGCCCATCAACCGAGGAATGGATAAAGAAAATGTGGTATATGTGTACCATGGAATACCACTCAGCCATAAAAGAGAATGAAATAATATCTTGTACAGGAACTTGGATGGAACTGGAAGCCATTATCTTAAGTGAAGTGACTCAGGAATGGAAAATGAAATACCACACGTTCTCACTTCTAAGTGGGAATTAAGCTACAAACACACAGCATCTCTGGAATGAAGCCCACTTGGTCATCATGGATTATTTTTTTTTTATAAGCACCTGAATTCAGTTTGCTAGAATTTTGTTGAGAATTTTTACATCTATATTCATAAGGGATATTGGTCTGTAGTTTTCTTTTTTTGTTGTGTCCTTTCCTCGTTTTGGTATCAGGGTGATGTTGGCTTCATAAAATATGTTCAGGAGGATTCTTTCCTTCTTGATGTTGTGGAATAATTTCTGTAGGATAGGCACCAATTATTCTTTGTAGGTCTGGTAAAATTCAAGTGTGAAACCATCTTGTCCAGGGCTTTTCTTTTTAGCAAGGTTTTTTATTGTTGCTTCAATTTTAGTACTTGATATTGGTCTGTTCAGGAATTCTATTTCTTCCTGATTGAGCCTAGGGAGGCTGTGTGTTTCTAAGAATTTGTCCATTTCCTCCACATTTTGTACACTTCCTATGGAACCAGAGAAGACCCCGTATAGAAAAAGCAATCTTAAGTAAAAAGAACAAATTAGGAGGCATCAATTTATCAGACTTCAAGATATACTACAAGGCTATAGTAACTAAAACAGCATGGTACTGGCACAAGAGCAGAGACATAAACCAATGGAATAGGACTGAGAACCCAAATATAAAACCATCCTCATATTGTCATCTAATCTTTGACAAAAGCATACACTGGGGAAAAGAATCCTTATTTAATAAACAGTGCAGGGAAAATCAGATAGGCACATGTAGAAGACTGAATCAGGACCCACACCTTTCACCTCTCACAAAAATCAACTCATGGTAGATAACAGACTTAAACCTAAGGCATGAAACTATAAGAATTCTAGAAGAAAATGTTGGAAAAACTCTTATAGACATTGGCCTAGGCAAAGAATTTATGAAGATGACCCCAAAGGCAATCACGGCAACAATAAAAATAAATAAATGGGACCTGATCAAATTAAAAAGCTTCCACACAGCCAAGGGAGCTCTCATGAGAGCAAACAGACAACCTACAGAATGGGAGAAAATTTTTGCATGTTACACATCCAATAAAGGGCTGATAACTAGAATCTATATAGAATTCAGGAAAATCAGCAAGAAAAAATCAATCAACCCTATCAAAAAGTGGCCAAAGGACATGAACAGAAACTTTCCAAAAGAGTAATGGCCAGCAAACATGTGAAAAAATACTCAACATCTCTAATCATCAGGGAAATGCAAATCAAAACCACAATGAGATATCACTTACCTCCAGTGAGAATGGTCTTTATGAAAAAGTCCCAAAACAATAAATGTTGATGTGGAAGCAGGGAGATAAGAACACTCATACACTTTGGGTGGGACTGCAAACTAGTACAACCTCTGTGGAAAGTAATATAGAGATACCTCAAAGAGATACAAGTAGAACTACCATTTGATCCAGCAATCCCATTACTGGGCATCTACTCAAAAGAACAAAAGACATTCTATAGAAAAGACACCTGCACTCGAATGTTCATAGCAGCACAATTCACAATTGCAAAGATGTGGAAACAACCCAAGTGCCCATGAATACATGAGTGGATTAATAAAATGTGACATTTGTATACCATGGACTTCTACTCAGCCACAAAACAAAACAGTGGTGATCTAGCACCTCTTGTATTATCCTGGATAGAGCTGGAGCCCATTTTACTAAGTGAAGTAGCACAAGAATGGAAAAACAAGCACCACATGTACTCACCATCAAATTGGTATTAACCGATCAACATCTAATTCCACTTCTAATTCTCTTATCCTATTCTAAGCTTTTACTCCACCTCCCCTGGGATGTTTGCTGTTATTCTCAATCAGTATTCTAGATAGTCTTTCATTATTCAATGTATCACCAAATTGTTGCTCCGTTTAATTCTGAGGTGTAAGTCAATTACATTACTTTTGGCTTGAAAACTTGCAATGGCTCCCACTGTCCCATAAATAGAGTTCAAATAGCAGAGAGTGTATTTCATTCAGTAAACAGGCATTTTTAGAGAACCCCTTCTCTTCCAGGGAATGGAGTGTTCCTAAAATTCCCAACTCAATTGATTTTCTTTTTCCTATGACCTCCTATTAAACTTTGGGAATGATACAATTCATTTTGGTCCTTAAACTTTACTGTTTGATATTGCTTTTTAATGACTTCAGAGCATGCCCTATTAGTTCAAAAAATGAACTTCATTAAACATATTTATATCATTATATTGCACAATGCAGGACTTTTCACTAAGCAGGTACTTAGTATTTTAGATATTAAATTAGCTTATTTCCTACATCATTTCACAAATACATGGGACAACTCTTGGTGCTTAGCAAATAAATTTATTTGATTGTCTTCATTAAATTCCAAAATTTTTTTTATCACTTGGGGGAAATTGATTACATTGTTATTAGAACTGCTCTTCCCCTAGAGTGGCCCTTCTACTCTGAGTAGGACAGGTGTTTGTAACCTAAAGCTGATGTAAATTTGTGTGTATTTATGTCTGTGCATTTCTACAATGAGTAGTTTCATGGCTTCCATTAGATTCTCAAATCATCCTTCACCAATAAAAATGTTAAGAATTGTTAAGACTGGATTGTCTGTAATGGTCCTTCAATAACAATTACAAAATATTCAATAAATGCATGAGTGAGACTGAATGGCAATGAAAAGCTGAAGGAAGGATATTTGTGATGATAAAGGATTTCCTATAGATAAAAAATATCATACCAAAGGTTGTTTTATATGCATTATGAAGTCAATGTCAGCATTGAAAAAATATAAGGCATAAATATGGTAATGATTTCTATAATGCTATTTCAGAGAACTAAAATATTACAGTGAAACTTAAGGAATCCTGTGAAAGAATATAAAAGATAAATAATAGCATCAAGTAGAAGAAATCCCATTGTCAATAAAATCTGAAGTTTAAAAAAACATAGTGGTGGCAGTACAGATAGTAAAAAAAAAAAAAAAAAAAAATCCAGAGTTTTTCATCTAGGAAGATTTTCTTTATTGTTTCAACAATTTAACAGTAAATATCCTGAAGCGTGCCATGTTGTTAGATCAAATCCAGTTGATTGTAGAAAGGCAGACGCAGAAGATAATGAAGTTAGGGATTTGATAGAGTAAGTTGTGGGTATCCTTAGGATTGGGCAGTGAGACCCTTTCCCATTCACAGTGCAGCTGGGATTTTCCTGTTGGTCCCGGGGGATTGTAGAAGAGTAGTCTAAATGAATACATAGAAAGAAAAGGGGTTTCACAAATAATTACAATCAAAAGCAGCAGTAGATCTTTGCAAAACCATGCTTTACTAGAAGGGAATGTGTATTTTATTTATTTATATTATTATTTGTGAAAGTAAGTTGGTTTTAAAATGTGAAATAGCTTCTACAAGAAAGACCACTGGCATATTAGCAAAATGGAAAAGGTCCATACCAGAGTAGCCCAACTATACCTGGCAAGTTATTTGGTGCCCTTCTACACACACACCAAGATTAGAAGACAGAGATATTTTTATTCCTAATCTTTAAAGCAACCATAAAATAGATTTAAAGTCTAACTAGGTCTGTATACTTTTCTGAAGGGACAAAGATAGGTGTATTTTAGAATTTCTAAATAAAGATTAGCTTGGGTTGCTGGCTACTCTTTTGGTCTGGCCAATTTGTCCTGAATTGGTCCCTTAGGTCTAGGGATAAGGGTGTTGATCCCTCCCTTAGAGGCAAGAAGTTCCAGCAGCCCTAATCCTACTGAAGTCTGCCTCTCCCACCACCCCTACCACCACTTGGGTAAGAAAAGTTTTGAAGGTGTCTCTGACACAAAGAAAGCAAGTGGAGAGTCAAGGAAGGAAGTTGAGGAGGCTTTGGTCAAGAGACAGAGAGGTCTTGGGATAGGATTATGGAAAACTACTTTGGGGAAAGAAAACCCCAGATGCTCTGACTATGAATTTGTCTACTGCTGCCCCACTCAATACCCAAGTGTATGACAGAAACATGAGAACCAAATTGTCTTTGCTGTGTCATGTAATGACTAGAGTAGGTTAAACAGATTCAAGAATATTAAGATTCCATTCATTTTATTTTATTTTCATTTTTTGATCCACTGCTCAGAGCCATATGATTCCACTAGTTTTAGATAACACTTTGTATATTATATGTGCTTTTACTTGTATTATTATGTGCACTCTTTAGAGCCAACCTGTGAGGTAGCCAGTAAATTTCATCTTCAGTTTACAAGTGAGAAAACCAGCTCAGGTAGGTTTACTTGGCTAAGGCCGTGTGTTTGGTGATTGGAGAAGCTAGGAGCAGAGCCTCTGCCCATGGACGTAGTTCACCTTCTGGTCTCCCCTGGGGTTCTCTGTAGTATCCATTGAAAGTCACAGTATTAGTTTGCTAGGACTGCCATAAAAAAGTACTATAGACTGGATGGCTTAAACAACAGAAATTTGTTTTCTCACAGTTCTGGGGGCTAGAGGTTCAACATCAAGATGTTGACTGGGTTTATTTCTTCCAACGAGCCTCTTTCCTTTGGTTGTGGATGGCCATTTTCTCCCTCTGTCTTTACATCATTTTCCCTCTGTACCTCTCTGTGTTCAAAATTCCTCTTTTTGTAGGCCTACCAAACATATTGAATTATAGCCCATCCTAATGGCCTCATTTAACCTAATTATCTCTTTAAAGACTCTGGATCCAAAAATAGTCACATTCTAAGGTACTCAGGTTTAGGACTTCAACATACGAATTTGGGGAGGATACAGTTCAGGCCATAACAGTTGCAAATAACGAAACGATGTCTTCATTCTCTTAATATTTATAAACTATGTGTTTTATAATCACAGTGAAACTTGTAGAACCTCTTTTTCTGATATAAACTTGGATATTAAAAACAAAAATGAGTATTTTACAGCTTCAATTAGAACAGTATTTAGTCATACCAAACTTCATACTTTTTTCTTTCCTTCCTTTTCCCAGTTGTGAGCAGAAATAGATGACACAGATGGGCTCAGGACCTTTGTTTCATTAAAGTCACCTTTGTTAAGAAATTTTTGACAATATTAGCCTAGAAAACTAGGATTCAGGAGTAATTCCATGATGCTATAAACCTAGTAGATGTACATAGTTCACCTGCCAGCCCAAGACTCCTGAGAAGTTTTCTAAGGCAAAGCAAATGAGAGACCAGTCTCCAAACTCTGCCTATGACTTGCTTCTTCTTATCACCCAATGTAACGTCCATGGGGCTTTTGTAGCATCAGAAGTGCTAGCTCAGATCTTCAAATCTACAAAAGATATGTAAAATGTTCCGCCATAGGGAAGGGGTTGCAGTTCAAAAGTCTATCGATCTTAAATTAGTTGATTAATAACAACTTGATTAGGAAGTTTATGCTTTGGAGGAAATCAGAAGTTTGGAATCTTCACATATCCAGAGGGATATTTAGGGAACCAAGTGTTTCTATATGCACTGGGGTAATTTGAAGTTTAACTGGCAAAATTCTGAAGACTTGGGAAATTTTCTGTCGGAATTATTCTCCAAGAAATGATGGAATGCCAAATAAACAACTTCAGAGCACACATTTAATGACATATTTATTAATTTCTTCGTTGTCAAACAATTCTAGTTTTTATTTCTTGGGAAATATTTCATTATAGAGGTTGATATTTAGTGTATTAAACTCTATAAACCTTTAGTTATGTGCTCAAGTATTTTTTGATCAGAATACTTAGAAATTGCCTACTGTTTTTAAAGTAATAAGATAAAATAATTATTCTTTATGAATTCAAGAATTATGTTCCTTCTCTGGAAAGCATCACAAAGAAATGACATTAAACTAACCAAAATAGAAAATTCAGAGATTATTGTCCACTATAGAGAGAATCTCAACTTTCTCTCCTATATATACTGAAAAGAACAAAGCTTCACTGAATCTTAGGTGTCTTCTGGGAACATTAGAAATCACTACACTTGTGTAGACCAATGTACTTAAGAATTGAGAAAGCCAGTTGTACCAAATACATTTGCAAGATTAATCATACTCTAATATGAGACAAATAAACAAATAAAGAGTAGTCTAAATGAATACATAGAAAGAAAAG